>NC_056749.1:304602679-304707679 GCF_019279795.1 Protopterus annectens
TATAATTGCTGGGTATGTTGTGTATACAGTCTAGAATGTGGCTAGAATTGCTGGTTATGAAGGCTGTGGGTGAAAATGGCCGGTTGTGCTGAGAAATGTAAACAGTAATAATTCTTTCCTTGCAAGATTAATGTGCATTTTTGTGAAGCAAATGGGAATACTTTACTGAGGCCATTTTTATCAAACTGAGACAGGTGATATATGCACATCCAATAAAGTGGCAATTGATGAATACAGACATCGATGGATTGTAACTGACAGAACAAGTGTTTTTTTATGATTGAAATGTTAAAAAATGGGCAACTTTATTGTTATTGGATAGTACATTTTGTTTCATTTCTTGCCAAAACAATACTCAAGACTATGTAAGTACACATTTAAAACAGTCAGGAAGGTGAATCCAAAGAATACATGCATTTATGCATAGTTCTGGAAAAATGTGGGTGTGAGATCCTTGGTTTGAATAAAATCTGGAACCAAAGGTACACATACTCCACCACTGATGAGAAGGTTTTCAGGTGACATACAATAGCATGTAGAATTGCTATTTGTAAGAGATTTAAAGTCTATTGTGGACAGCTGCTGTGCTGAGACTAGCTTGGATAGATCTGTCAACTTGTCTTCAGCATATTGCATTTAGACACAAAACCTTTTCACCCCTATGAGGCAGATAATAGATTTATCGCACAGCCTGAAGGATCATGCAACTGCTTTGCAGCTCATATGACATGGTCAAACCACACATGGTAAGGATTCAGCATAGGGGTATTTTGCAATGTATACACTGTTTTACTTAATACAGTCCTAGATTTACTGAGGCAATGGCCAGTCATTGAAACAGTGGACTATTTTATCGCTTAGTAGATCATAAGGCTTTGTACAATATCTAGTTCATTACTGCCTCCTCTGGGAAACTTTCTCAACTGCCCCTAAATACACTAAGATCCAAGTCTCACTTTTTATTATCATTTCTGTTGTGTTGACCTACATATGTTCATTGACTGTTGGATCAGATACTTACGTCATAATCACAACTGGTTGAGTTATTCCTGCTTATACATAGATATCTGTGTAGAAGCACAGTTAGTGCAGGGAATTAAAGATCCAGTCTGTTAAAGAGCGGCTTCCTGTAACCAAATGCACAGAGCTTAATTCCTTCTACTGCCATTTACTTTTGAGCATGTCACCAGACAGTGATCTCAGGCCACGCCCCTGAAGGGGACACTTTTGTCTTGTTGGTTTACCTGGCTAAAATATATAAAAAGTGTGATGGCTGTTTGGAGACAGCTATGTGGTGTATATAGACATACATATGTAGCTAAGAGGATGTTTGGAAAGGTTGTAGGTTACTATTTTATATATCTATTATGATTAGTAAATGATTCTCTGAGTAATCATGTCTTGATAACTCATAGGTGAAGTGTGTATCTCTCTGATGGGTTTGATAAAATCAATTTGAAACAGTATACAATCATATGTTATATAAAGCATTATACTTCTTCAAGATGACTGTGCCTTAAAAGTTATCTTTGCTGTATGTAACCAAGAACTGCAGCTGCTGCTAAGCAGTGAGGGAATGTACAGGATAAAATAGATTTTGCATAATTATACAACTACAGAACCACAACATACTATATCAGATAAAAGCAGCAATTGTAAAGAAATCTACAAGATACAAATGCAGAGATAGGCCTTCCCCAAATCAAATAAACAGATGAAGCATATTAAAGAATGGAAGTTATCGTTTCAATATTGCTTGCAGCTGCGATGAGCGCTTTTCAGATTTTGCAAATTACTTTTATTACATTGTTCAATGTAGAACAAGAATAAAAAGAAAAGAAAATAGAATCAATACTAATATAAGTAAATGATTCAACTTGAAATACAGGGGGGGGGGTCTGGGTGCAATACAAGCGATTCAAGCACAGCTTAAAGAAGAAGGAACTAAAGAGAGTATCTTTTTAGCAGTCTCATCCAAATAGAGACAGAGAACGAAAAACAATTTCAATATGGGTTAATCATGACTGCATCAGCGTGCATATTATCAGTCATACTCAAACTATAAAAGAAGAAAACAAAAGATTTATCATGCTCTGCCGTCCATACTCAAAGTGGCTCCTAGATCAAATGTTGCATGATAAAAGAGAATAGGTCTGGCTTTGTTTTGGCATTATACAATATCAGCAGCTTAAAGCACCAGTGCATACCATTCCAGCTACCCAAGTCTAACAGATTCTCTAAGTCATGCATTTATAGATCCATAATGGGAGGGAAAATGTTTCATTAAAAGTTGTGGCTAACTGGTACCACTTAAGTCAGTTTGCAGGAGAGAACTTTTGATATCTCTCATTAGGTAGAGAACAGAACTTCAAGAATCACAACAAGAAGTATTGATTTTTGATAAATATCAGTTTCAGTAGAAGAATCTGATAACTGAAATAAAAAGTTCCTATGCATGTACCAGCTCAATTGTTATAGAGGATTAAAGCTCTAGAAATGATCTAGGTGACCCAAGTTCTGATATCAAGCCTTTTGCATGTTGGAGTTAACATGAGAAAAATGTAGAGGTTTAGCCTGCTGACTCGCCTTTGTAGCAGGTCTGGACAGCATGTTACAGGGCACACGATTTGTGGATGAATTACCTGTGATATCTGTGGATCACACTGAAGCATATCTATCTGTAAGGGAGATGGAACCAGTTGATTACATCAAGCAGACAAGTGAAGGTAGATTATGAAAATCCATCCCAGGTCGATGTCTTGGACACTACTAACATGCACAGGGTACAGTAGGGACAAAATCCTTTCCCCCAAATGTCTAGAAGATTGCTCACCCCTCCCCATTTCACTCAACTGTTACCTTAGGGTTCCAGTAAGCTGTAGGGCTCTCATCTTGGAGAAATGAAGGGGTGTTAGCTGGTTGACCAGGGGAGAGAGACTTGATGATAAGTAAGGAGGACCTGGCCAAAGAAAGTCATTATGCATGCCCAGTAGCCAATTCCCAGTATCTATTCCAGTGATAAGCTGTAATGAAATCTGGCTAGCTTTACTGAAATTGTTGAAATTCCCCGATGAGTAAAATAAATTGCTGTATCAAAAAAGTAGGGGAAACTGTTTTATGAAAAGGAAATCACTACCACAGTACAAACGGAGTATGTTGGCAGAGCAGATAATGAAACTACATCATATTTGTTTCATGAATCTTGCACACAAATCTTTTGACATTAGTAATGGCCAGCCACGTGAGACAGACTAAACATAATGAGCCTCTAGGTCAAGATATGCTGCTGACTGATAGAATGACTATTAATAGAGTTTTACAGAAGTGAAGGCAGCACTCCTGCTGCACTAACATCATTAAGTGGTTTAAAAGTCTAAAGTGAAAGACTATTACAAAGTAACGTGTGGGATGCATACAGTACAGTGGCGGGTTTCATGGAACACTGTATTGCCTTAAGATACTCAATGGCATTGTAAGTACTGTCAGACACTGCACAGACTGGTGATATTGCAGCACCTGTGTTGTCTCTTATTAAAATAATACTCATCGAAAGTTGCCCCTCTCAAACTGATGGAGCTCAGGCACATTTGCAAGAGTGCTTAGCCCCCCCCCAATATATCTTACCTAAACATAAGAATACCGGAGTGTCAACAGCAATGAAAAGGGGAATGTTTTTCAATCGGCTGTCACATTCACTGACCACTGACTCATTGTGGCCTCTAGATCACATACTTCTGCTTACTTAGCAAGAACTCATGACAGTTATTACTGGAAAAATATCAAATTACAACGGTTATGTAATAAACAGGGAGATGACTTCTTATCTCTGACCCTTTAGTTGTCTTTCGTTACAGGTAACATTTCATAATAGTTTTCATCAGCATGTCCCTGTAGTGGAGAAAATGAACATTCCCTGTAGTTAATACGAATGTATTTTTTTTTATTCTAGTAATAATTCATGTCTAATAAGAGAATTGTGAAAAAACTGTAAGAAAGAACCTCTCCAAGCATGTGGAGACAGAATGTAGGATTTTGAAAAAAAGTCCTTAAATCATTCAAGGTATTCATTTGCCTGTACATGAGATGAGAGTAAGGGGTAGCACATTTGATACGATACAGAAAACTGGAAAAAAAAGCTGATGCCGGAACAAAGTATTTATCCTTCCAATTGGTATATCTCTCAGAAGTCGGAATATATTCTGAGATCTGTTAGTTACGGTGTCTTCTATTCAAAAATAATAATAATGAGTTCTTGTTATGGGTCACCTAATTAATATTGGTAAGCCTTGCTGCTTTTAGTTAATGAGGTCTCTTTTCTTACATATGGATTTTGGACATTTTATGTAGTAGAATAACATTTTGTCTTTTATAAGCTAGTTTCTCTTATTTCTATTAGTATGGAAATGATTTTCAGTTTCTACTGAAGGAAATGATGCTGTTTTCTGTTCTGCTGTTTAGAAAAAGAAGTGTGTGAGACAACTAGGCAGACACAAGGAGACGGCTGCTTACATAAATCCTTGGAAGTATTGTAATAAACAGAACTGCACTTGCATATTCTTTGATCGGGTGATTAAATTTATAGTGGTTTGAAGTCCTATGGTGCCAGGTATACACACACACACACACACACACACATATATATATATATATATATATATATATATAAAATCTCTATGTGTATATATATATATATATATATATATATATATATATATATATATGTGTGTGTGTGTGTGTGTGTGCTTACTGTCTCGTCTCCTCTCATTACTGACCTTCTTTTCATATTCAAGCATAGATAAAAATGTAGATATTTAATGAATCCCTACCTCCTCTGAGTTTCCCCAGTGCAATATTCAGCTGTTTACTCATGTCAATTTAAGTGATTGTTTCTGAAATTGTTTCATTTTCTTTTCTCTTTTGTTTATGCTTCTCCTACATTATGTCATTCACTCCAGGAATTTTTTGTTTTTTATTTTCTGTCATTTGCTTCATGTGTTTCCCATGATATCTGTCATCACAAATCCTTAATTATAAACTTCTAATTTGACAGTTTTTTGCAGGCCCATCTCTTCCTATCATCCCTGTTGTCACAGTCACAGTGAAGTTCATTTCCTATGACTAAACATTGCATCACTGTTTTCTCTGAAAGGTCACCTGCAGTGATAATTCGAACAACTCATACTTTATTGTTTGAACTCTAGTAGTTTCCCAAAAAGTGGTCATTGTTATTTTCAGCAACACCTAGTAAGTATAACTCCATGACTTGGCATCAACTATGTTAGTGACACATGGGATTTATCAAAACAGTGCATGCATCTGTACTGCACTGCTTGAATCACATAAAATCAAACCAGCTTTTCTGAGAATCCGTGCAGAATGAAAGGTTCCTTCCCTAGTCATAATGTTTACCAGGTCACATATATCATAAAGGCTGCCTGCAGAATCTTGTCCATCACAGCCATTGCACATGTACTTGAAGGAACTGCACTGGTTTGTGGGAGTATGACTGCCTAACATGATGCCACTGTTAAAACATATCATGTCAGGATGATGACAACTAACTCTTAGATCAAATGCTGTATTTCTGATCCATGAAGTTTTACTTACAGTGTTGCAGAACAACACTTCAGGAAAATAAACCCAACATCATATTTGGAGGAATTAGGAGATAAATCCACCTGCATTTCATTCATTTATTTCATACTTCAAAGAATCTTACAATTAGAAAGTGCTCACTTATGAGAAGATCCGTCAGAGCCACAAGGGCGGGAGACTTAAACCTCGACACGGCTATTAATAGGACGTGCTGGAGGGATAGATTCATCACCCAAAGACTCCCTATGCTGTGGAATAAAATCCCGGTATATGTGAGGCAGAGCACCTCGCTGGCCTTGTTCAAGAGAAATCTTGACCAATGGATGGGAGATCGCAGATATACCCCAGGGATTACCTCAGTGTCACTGCTCAACAGAGGCACAGCAAAATAATGGGTATAGTTCCCCATACTAAAGGGGTGGCGTAAGCCACAAAACTATGGGCTAGGCTTGTAAATGCCCTCGGGCAGATAGCCTAGTATGAACCTATGAACCTATGAACCTATGAGTCGGACATTGAGTTATGCTGCAGAAGGATCTTTGGAGCTGGGACACGGTGAATAATTTGTCTTGGCGTAGAAAGTGTTTGAAAGGATACACAGCTCTGTTGAATGGTATGCAATGTTTTTCTGTAGTAAATAAATTCCAGTTATCGTACATGGGGTACCAAAGTGAAAAATAAATCTGGCTAATTTTCCCAGAATGCTTTCAAGTTATAAAATGGTGGGTAATATATTACATTTCTCATCGATTAAACATGCTATATATCAGTAATTAATTTGTTGGATCAGCGAGGGTTTAAATTAGAAGTTATGAATACATCAGTAATAGAAACATTTGTTGCAGAACATGTAAGCATGTACTTAAAGTCTGGATTGTACATTTATATATAAGTGAAAATAAGGTTCTGGAACAGTGCACACACCCACCCACACAGGGTTTGGTTTTGGATAATGCTTAAGATGCCTACTTACAGATGCAAGGTACAGGGTTTGATTCTCACCTTTGGGAAGCATGGGTAGGCTTAAAATGCCCTCTGGGTCATTAGCTTATTAATCCCTATGAACACCCCCACATTTATAGACAAAACACAAACACTCTCGCATATGACACAGTAAGTCAATTCACTTAACTTAGAATGCTTAAATTCTCTTTTCTACAAAAACATTTCACTTTTCAACAACACCTGGACTTTGGAGTCAAAGGCTAAATTTTAACTGTGAAAGTGATGAAAAACATTAGTAGAACAGGATTAAATAAATTCAACTGGCAATTTCTTCAGTGGGAGAATAATGGTCCAGTATAATTAATACTTTTTCTGGATATTTGCAGTACAAACGTTTCTGAATTACTGGCAGTGCTAAGAAGAGTTATTTTCACACATGACTGCAGGACATACCTCTCAACCTCTTAAAGCAAGAAATCTGGACAAAGCCATATATAATTTGGGGACAAATGGCCAAAAATAGGGTCAATTTTTAAATAGTGCTCTTATATACTTTGAAAGTTGATAGAATTGCAGGTTTTGAATTAGTGTGGATTTAAGGGTATGAAGTCTGAAATTTAAATGTTTGTCAATATTTTCTGATGTCAGTCCTCAACAATTTGCCAGTAATTTTACAGAAAAACAACATTTTATGAGGAATAGACTAAACATTTGAGGCAAAAATCTGGACAGTTGAAAGGTATGATGGATGGCCATTTTTAGTATTTAAAAATGTTTTTTTTTGGAGAAAAATACTAATAAAAGGTGGTTGTAATGTTGGAGTCTGCAGAGGCTATTAAGCTTGCTACAATCATCTTGTAAATATCTTCCACAACTATGACCTTTTTATTTTTTTTCTGACCTCATGTAATGCACCAATCACTGAATTAATTTTTTTGCAAGTGATAATCAGTGTTCTGACGTGGAACATGGGATTCCAGTTCTAAAGAAGGGCCAGTTGAGTTAGGAAGCTTGATCTAAAAGTCTAAAAAATGTCAGTCTAACCTCATCCCATCCGTGTTCTATGGTGTTTGCATTAGGAGAATAACAGTAGAGGGGTAGAATATACAAACTGAAGTGGTATGAAGAGGGAAAGAATCTTAAGATTTATTGTCTCCAGTAATTTTAATGTTTGGACTTACTATGACAAAAGTCAAAACTAAAAAAATAAATAAATCAATAAAACGAATATGTAACTATACATCTATCAAGTTAAATCAGAGAATGTAAAACAACATTGCCCATTTTTAAGACACAATTGTTGCCATAACAGGAATATTCTGCAAAGTTGTAGAGGCCCTCGGGAAAACAGAAATCATTCTATGGGATATGGGTTATGAAGGAACACAAGTGCAGATTGTGACAGATGGGAACAACATGATGTCATATGAACAGAGTCAAATAGAGCAAAATCTCCTTTCAGCAAAAGAGTAAAGTAGGGAATGCGGTATAGGTCCATAAGGTTCTCAGGGAAAAATGCAGTGGAGTTGTCCTGTAAAGGCATTGCAGGAAGGGTGCCACCATACAATTAGGGAATCCAATTTAGCCTTGATATTAGGAAGTTATAATTTCACAGTGCGTGCAATGTGCAGTCAGTCACTAGTGATAGTGGAGAAAGCAAAGATGGTGGTGATGCTTCAAAGCTGTTTGGGTTTTTGAAGGTAAGTTGATAGTTGGGGGATGCCATAGGTTAATTGCAGACTCAAGAACACCTTTTTTTAAATTGTATGTAACACTGTAAGTTACACACACACACACACACACACACACACACACACACACACACACACACACACACACACAAAGTGTAACCTTTTTTTTGATCCAGTTATACTAAAGTTTTCCTGGAATAAAATTATTGAACTTCAGACCCAATTTTTCTGTATTTGAAAAAAAAAATGCATTGATAGAGGAAGCTGATAGGATTTACAGAACAAATCTATCCAATAAACGTGTGTGTGAGAAAAAGTGGGAGGGTGTTAGAAAATGATGATAGTGTATCCTTATGTATACTTGTTTGTTTACGTTTACACATTACACAATTACTTGTATCTAGCAAGCTCTCCACCTACTGATAAGCATATTTATCTATCTATGTATCTATATATATATATATATATATATATATATATATATATATATATATATATATATACATACACACACACACACACACACATATATATATATATATATATATATATATATATATGATACTGGTTACGATTACTATTTTGTTCTACACCAGTAATATGCCACCTTTGTTCATAGGTGTGTACTAGGCTAATGGTCCTGGAGCCTTTACAAGCCTAGCACATAAAAATGCCTGGGCATCTTGCCGCCCGACGTTAGCTCCCAGAGCCTCTATCAAGTAGAGCCACTGGAGTGATCCCCAGTGTGAACTTTCTATTTCCCATCCACTCGTCAAGATTTCTCTTGAAGAGAGCCAGTGAGGTGCTCTGCTTGACATGTATGGGAAGTCTGTTCCATAGCATAGGCAGTCTCTGGGTAATAAACCTGTCCCTCCAGCACGTTCTGTTGGTTGTGGTAATGAGGTTGAGGTCTCTGGAGTGTGTGGTGTAGAGGGATTGGGATATCCTTAGATGTAGCATTTCTAACAGAGCAAGGTCAGACATGGCCCTGTAAGTCAAGCAGAGATCGCCTCTTAGTAGATGATATGAGACAGAGAATAACTGGAGTTTTTTGAGTCTGTCCTTGTAGTGCATGTGTTTAAGGCCCAGGATCCTCTTTGTGAGGTACATTTGTGGCCTTTCCAGCTGTTGTAGGTGTCTAGTGAGGTACATGCCAAATGGGGCATTATAATCGATGATTGACCTAATGATGGAGGAGTGGAGAGAGAGATGATGACCTCTCTCTTCCTGGATGCAAAACCTTTGGTAATGAGGTGTGCCATATAGAATTACTTTCTGACCACTGTGGCAATGTGGTGGTCGAAGGAGGGGTTGCAGTCAGCCTGAGTCCCCAGATCTCTTATAATGCTTTCAGTGTTCAGTGGGCTCCTATCAATGTGATAATTTGTAGGGACTGAGTTTTTCCCAAAGGGGATGATGACGCATTTTTTGGCTTTAATCTTAAGGCCATGGTTTAGACACCAGTCATTGGTCTCAGTGAGGCCTTTCTGTAGGATGTCTACATCACTTGCGGAGATAATAATGGCTCCCAGCTTGCTGTCATCTGCGAACATAGTCAGCCAGAGTCCTTCTATATTGGTCTGGACTTCTGAGAAGTAGATGCCAAACAGGAGAGGACCCAGGACCAATCCCTGTGGAACTCCACTCGTGACTGGTTGGCAGTCTGACTTGAAGTACACACAATTTTCACACTGTGGGTTCTATCTGTGAACCTAGGGTGTGTTTTTCTTTTTTGTTTTGTGTTTTTTTTTTCTGCTTCATAAAATTGTAGTTTTCCACCTATTGATATAAGGGTTGATGCCTAGCTTTGTCAGTCTATCAATAATACCTGAGTGAGTAGTTGTATCAAAGGCCTTGGCCAGATCCAGGTATGCTGTATGAACAACTACCTTGCCATCATCCACAGCCTTGGTGACTGACACAAATAATCAAAAAGGTCAAGCAGGCATGATCTATCTTTCACAAAACCAAACTGCGTGGGATCTAGAGTTTGGAGAATACCTATATCCTTGCTGATTAGGTCCATAATGATGCGCACAATAGCCTTGCATATCAGACTCGTCAAACTAATGGGGCGAAAAAAATTACACATTTATCAGGTTAAATGAATATGGATTTGTACACATCCTTTCAAAAAATAAGTGACGCATTTATCAGGCACACTTAAGTTACTTACTAGAATGCCCCCTTCACCAGGATAAATAGCAGAATATGGATTTGTCCATATCCTTTCAAAGAATAAGTACAATTTATTTATACTAAAAATACCCAAAGTGGCTCGTTGTGTAGCACGATGTCCAAGGGGTGTTGTATGGTGTAGATGACACTGTCTGTCTTGTAAGGTTAAGCAGAATTATGATTTGGAGACTGCTAACTTTCTTTTCCTTATTGTGGGGCAATGGCTTGCAGTTGGGCTGGAGAGTTGTATTGAGCCTGTCTCAGGTTTCCGTTCTAGGTCTTTTTCTGGTGTCCATCGTGATGTCCGGCACAAGCACTTGATCACAAGATTTAACTCTTCATAGAGGTGCTTGGGGTAGTGGCAAGAGTGTTGGACCCTTGTTGTAGGGAGTGGTATTCACCGACAGCTGTGTGTGTCCAGATTTTCACAGGTTGTCCAGGTTGCCTCAGAGGGGAGTTCACTTGCTTGTTTGTATAGCACATGCATTTGAAAAGAGGAAAAAAAAAAGAGAGAGAGAGTTTCATTGATAGTCATCTTGTCCAGGCTTAGCCCTGCTTTTTTATCTACTGTGCAACCACATGGTCATGGGCTCACAGTTGGGCATTGCTGTGGATAATGGCCAACAGGGTTGGAGTGCTGTGGAATAGTTGTGGTGCATATCCCTCAACTGTTGGATTGAGTTTCAGACTTCATGTCCCTTTGGAAGTTATGTGGTGCTTGTTAGTCGGGTTGGCCACCACTCATGCAGTTCCAGTTATAGTATCTATTCTGAATTGGGTTTATTGAGTGGGAGAGCAATGGGACCAAGTAATTTTTCTGCATAACTGACATCATTTAGTTGGTGCTGGAGTGTTGGCTGTGTACCTCCTCGTTTGGTTCTCATTGAGGCTATAGCCTTGGTTTCACAGTGCAATTGTGAGGTATTTGTTCACTGGCTTAGTGGCAGTTGTGAGCAGCATTCATGGTTGCGCAGTTGCAGTGGTGATACAAGTCATTGTTTGTTGATACTTGGTTGGATTGCTTTGTGGAACATACGGCATTTGTTGTGAATACTTTGTTTCACAGTTGTCTTGTGAGTAAATGGCCTGCCTCATGCTGTTGTAGAGATCCAGGAAGTCATGTTAGTGTTGTGTGGCCTGTGGGTCGAGTTCCTGGAAGAGGAGTTGAGGGAGAAAAAAAAACAAAGCTTGGGTTAACACGTTTAAGTTGAGTGCTGGGACTAGACATGTTTAAGATGAGTGCTGGGACTAGACACGTTTAAGATGAGTGCTGGGACTAGACACGTTTAAGATGAGTGCTGAGACTAGACACGTTTAAGATGAGTGCTGGGACTAGACATGTTTAAGATGAGTGCTGGGACTAGACACGTTTAAGATGAGTGCTGGGACTAGACACATTTAAGATGAGTGCTGGGACTAGACACGTTTAAGATGAGTGCTGGGACTAGACACGTTTAAGATGAGTGCTGGGACTAGACACGTTTAAGATGAGTGCTGGGACTAGACACGTTTAAGATGAGTGCTGGGACTAGACACGTTTAAGATGATTGCTGGGACTAGACACGTTTAAGATGAGTGCTGGGACTAGACACGTTTAAGATGAGTGCTGGGACTAGACACGTTTAAGATGAGTGCTGGGACTAGACACGTTTAAGATGAGTGCTGGGACTAGACACCGTACTTGCCGTGGACTTGGTTCTGCTCTCATCATTTGCTGTTTCACTGGAGTTATTGTGGTGGTGATGTAGTTGTGAACAGCTTTTGCATCTTGTATTTGACGAGCCCAGAGTGTCTGTTCAAGGTTTTGCAGGCTATTAGTCTCCTTGGGTAATGGTTTCTTGTCACACGTGTGGTCCGAGCTTTAGGTTAAAAAAAAAAAATAGGGGATGGGGTTAACACAGGGCTCCTTTTACTGTTCGTGAGTGCTCCTGTGACTGTGTTAAATGGTGCATAAATATTTTATATTACAAACCACTAGACACACAACTCCTCAGGAGGGGGAAAAGAAACTAGTAGGTAAGCAAGTAAGATCAGTTGGAAAGAGGAGGCAAGGATGACAATATTTGAGTGGGACACATTGTAATGGGGACTGCATGAAGAGAGACTATATGTAATGTATGTGTTGAACAGAATAGAATGAAAATTAGATGACTACAGTATTAGTTTGTGTTATGCAGTACCCTAGGGTGTGTTTTTCTTTTTTGTTTTGTGTTTTTTTTTTCTGCTTCATAAAATTGTAGTTTTCCACCATATTACTGGCCATGGAAGATTGAAGTTTGCAGTTAATGGCATACATGAGGTTTTGGATTTCATATAAATAATTATAATGCAGATGCAAAAGTTTGTGAGAGCAATATTTCAAATTTTAGCTGCACAACATGCCTCATGTTTTGGTAATTTCCTGAAAATCGTGGTTGCCTGTCAGCTTTCTAAGTTAGTATGAGCAATAGTTATATAAACAAAAAACAAAGATAGAATAATGTATTCCTTGTTTTGGGCCATTGCTCCACTTTTAGTTATAGTTGTCTAGACATTTGGCTCTAAATGGTTGAGAGATGGCTCTCACGTACTTTTACTTTTATTTGCCTATATAGTTCAGAGGATTTACATTTGTCTTTTCTTTGCAGATGGTGTTTCTCTGATGGGTTTTACAGCTGCTGTAGTGCTACGCAGTGAGGTCACAGGTGGTCAGCTCAGTCTCGTATCAACTGATGGTCCAAAGAACGTGGTCTCATCAGGTGATGGATGTTATTGCAAAGAGGTTTTGACTGCTGGAGCTGCACGGAGTGAGGACACAGGTGGGGGAAGTGTAGAGATGGCATCAGTTGGTGATCTGAAGGAAGGGGGGTTTGAATGGTGATGGTACATTTTGCAGTGGATGTTCCAGTTGCTAGAGTGGGGGCACAAAGAGACCAGAGAGGGGGGAGCGCAAGTGAGCAACAGTCAGTGACATGAAGGAAGTGGGTGTCAAAGGTAATTAATGTTCCAGTTGCAGGAGTTGTGCATAATGAGGTGTCAGGTACACTTAAGTTATTTGGGCTTGGTATGGTTTGGGGTAGTGACTGGGCAAGTGAGGAGGAAATATGTTGCGGCAGGTAAAACAGGGTTTGGAGATTGTTATGGGATCTTGGAGCTACAACAAGTGGGGTGGAGTCACAACAATCATAGGATCGTAGGAAGTTACTAGGTTATTGGCTCCAGGGCCCTTGCATTTTGTTTACACATATTATAGGATATTTTGGGTTGGGGGGCATTATTTGGGGGAAGTAGGACTAATTCGCCCCTGGACGGTTCGACCCCAATGCATTTCTATACAATTTCATGTATAAATTTATATGTATTGTATATGTGATTTTTTTAGTGGACAGTTCGACCCCGGACTATTTCACCCCAAATATATTCTAGTAAGTACTTTATCATTATGTTATTATTTAATGAATTATTCAATAATAACACTGTTAAATTTTCATTGTAAATATATATATTTTTACTTTAAATATTTGTATTTAATTTAATTATTACATTGTTTTTTTATAAATATAACACAAACATTTAACATATAATAACTAGTGTTATGTTTTAACATATGATTAGTGTTACATATTTTGTATGTTACATATGTTTTATAATAAATTAAACATTTTTTTTATTTTATATTATGTTGATATTTTAATCAACCTAGTATGTATTATAAATAACTTGGGTACTTTTCCTTTAAAACCATACCACTTTGCGCTGCTGTGTTTTGGCAGTTTGGAACCCCTACCAGTTGTCGTTGTTTCTGTTTAGCCAAGCAGACAGTGTATGGCATTCACAAAGTGCAGAAGACACACGACAGCGATGTCATCTTCAGTCCAGTAGAATACACTTACTTACCGGTAGAAGAAATGGCAGAGACAGAAACGCTTTCTTTCTGTGCCTGCCTATGTTTTAATATTGTGGCAGCTGTTGGTTGATGCAGAAATACTCGTCTCTGGAGAGAGGGAAAGAAAGAGAGCTATAATTAATTTTAAACAACCTTTTAAACATTTATGTGAAGCCATAAGCTTCAGGGCTTACGGCTGATACCCTCCCTCCAATATTACAAAGGAAGGAAGTTGTTTGGCAGTGGTCATTTTTTTACGAAGTAGATGCAAACTACAAACGGAATGATGGAGCGATACAGTAAGTCTGCAAAACTAAGTTGATAATGTAGACGTACATTGAAACTGCACTGTGCATTGAGAGTTTCACAATGATCAAAGTATATATATTGCCCACTATCCCAACTAGGCGCATCACAGTCAAGATAGTATCCAATAGGGAGGTCATAAAGACGCAATATATATGGTGATTTGCAAATGCTATTGTTATTCACAAAGTTACTAGATCAACAGGATTTGCTTCAGTATTCGTCTTCTAAACAATCAGATGTCTTGTCACTGATTGCATTTTTCAGCGACTTACAACTACAGCTATACTGATAACTTGATAAGATGGTTCTCTGTACAGACATTGTCCTGATCAATGTCAGGAAGAATAAGGCCATTTTGTTCAGCAGTATTAGCATTGTTTCAGGGGTAGCCTATTATGCACTATGCAAAATGAGATGACAGAAGTTACGAACTACAGCAACCCTGGCAATCCAGACATTATGATTAGTACTTTTACAGTCTGTAGTTTCTCTGTTTACTGTTTTAATTGTGTTGAATTTTTTTTTTTTTACATTTTTCTAATGTGTTGATCGGGTCCAACCGTCCAGGCTCGAATAGGTCTGGGGCGAATCGGCAGGGTCAAAATGTCTTGTACCCATTTGGGGGGGTTGTTTGTGGCTTGGTGAACAATAGGACTGAGGGTGTCCTGAGTATTTGGAGTTTCAATTTAACATGGAGTAGTTTTAGTGGGTGTTAAGAGATTAGGGTTCACTTCAATTGTTTAAAATGGCAGTGGGATGGGTTGGGTTGCCTGTTTGCGGAGGTGTATCATGTTGCATTAAGGTTAAAGGCTTGTTGATGGAGCACCTCTTTAAGTAAAGCATATGGTAGAGCGAGACTAGCTTACTTAGGTGTGGGTTACAGCTGTTGGGGGGAAGAATTTTGATGGGGAAAGATTTAGTTATTTGACAGGCTTGGGAGCAAGGTAAGGCAGTCCAGCTGGTCTGGAGGATGTAGCTATGAGTACTTCATTTGCATGAATGACAAGGATAAGTGAATTAATTTGGTTAGTGGTCATTAGTTGGAAGGGTTAGGGTAGGCTGAGAGGGAAGATTGATGGACTTTGACTATTGTCAAGATGGGTTTTGTTGTGGGGATTGGTGTTGGGGTATGGAGTTCAGGGGGTTATAGTTTCTGTGGCATTTATGTTACAGCTGCATTTAGTCATTCCAAAAGTGCTTGAGGGTCAGAAAATGCTTGGATGGTCATTATGTCCTAAGCTTATACTGGATAGTAGCAATGATGGCAGGATTGCTTTTGGACTTTATTATATAGGGCTGTGGTTAGGATGATGGTAGGTAATTGCCTTTGTGTGGTTTCAGGTGGCATTGAGTTTAGTGTTTTTGGTGATGTCCCAGGGCTCATCACAAGTCAACCTTGGTAGTCGGGATGAGTGAAAAGTTAGTTAATATACAGAGGTTATGCAAATATATGGTTATTTCAGTATTGGGAAGGGATCATTGGTTTATTTAACTGTTAGTCAAGTGGCAGCTTTCAGTGCTTATTTGACAGGCCTTTTGGAGTTGCTAATATGGATCCAGTTGGGTTTAGAGAAGATGGGTACACCAAATGATGATTGAACCATCCCTGCCCCCTTTTTTTGGATGGTTAGGTTGTTGACATTCTGGTAGGAGAGAGGGGGAACAGCCTGGTCAGGCTGTTGTGCAGAGACGAGGGACAGGCTTGCCCTCTTCTGTTCACCCTCTGGTGTTGGAGGCTCCTTTCAATGAGTTGGGAAAAGAAAGTAAGCAGTTGGAGGCTGCTTGATAAATAAATAAGCGGAGGTAAGGACACTGCTTATTGGTTTGGATGTTTAATTCAATAAGTGGTAAATACAAGCGAGTGGAGGTAAGGATGCTGCTTAACTGGTTGGAGGTGTAATTCAATAAATGGTTTATGAAGTGAGTTGGACGCTGCTTCATACGTGAGTGAATGGAGATATGGGCACTGCTTACTGGGTCAGGATGAGTAAGATCACACTGTCCTGACTTCTTATAAATGGTATATGAAGTGATTGGTGGGATGCTGCTTCATAAGAACAGTAAGTGAGTGGAGGTCTGGACACTGCTTGCTGGGCAGGATGAGTGAGGTCACATTGTCCTGATTAAGATTACATGGATGTTTATACTGTGATTAAAATCAGCTATACTATGTTCAGTTGTAATAATATTGGTTATCAAAGCTATGTTATGGAAATCTAATAAAGGCTTCAAACGTCATTTGATGTGATATGTTTATTGAAGGGGACTGGGACAAATGGTTGCCGGTGCAAGGAACAGCCATGACAACTACATCTGTATAGACTGATTGCCAGTGAGTGCTGGCTGGGTCATATCGGGTGGAATATTACCTTGTTCATGTACTGTAGCTGTTGAATGTTGCACCTGCATCTGCCTACATACAGCCTTAGACACCAGATTTTTTCATAAAAATCATGTAAAGAAGCATACGCCAAACAAATGTATATATTTTGGGAACAGGAAGCACAATTAAAAAGTATATGCAGCAAATTTGTCAGGTAAAAAGTCATCCTTATAATAATAATCATTACATTTGAAGTCTTTATATTAGTACAGGAATACATTTTAATGCAAGCAAAAAGGGATATGTTCTCCAAATTTCAGAAACACAATGAACGCAGTTTTTAGCAAAGCTTTGCTTACCTGGGCTTAGGCTTTCATTTAATGACAAGCAGTTTCATCCTGGGCTCTTGTTTTTGATATATTTGTTGAAAAACAAACAGCTATGCAAGTAGCTAATATTATTTTCTGCTTTATCTGTGCTTCCAGTTGCTGTTATTTAGTTTTCAAGACACAAGCATTTTGGAATATTAATAAAAACACTGCATGTCTTTTTCATAAGGGCTGACAAAAAAGATAGCAGTATCCTCAGTTTAATGAGTTAACTTTATTTTTGTCTGTGGTAGGTGGATTTGGCTTAATTTGTAACAGTCACTTGTACTTCACTAATTTCATACATTAGTCTCACTTTAAGAATCCACATCTGTAAAGCTCTCTAATATTGAGGAATATTCTTAATTAGTTTTCAATTGTAAGAAAATAAAATAAATTAGCATTGAAGACTGAGTGTTATAGGTTCATAGGCAGATGCTTGACTATCAGTCTGCAGACTATTACAAATATAGCCAATAGTTAGAGGTCAAAATCAAACCCTGTATCTTGTATCTGTGAGGTAAAGATCTTGAGCATTACACCAACCTTCTCTTCCTTTATTGGCATTGAATGAACAAGGAGAGCTATGCACTATGATGCAATGCAGGATTTTATCTGATGATGAGCCATGGGCTACCAAACAATCATAAATCTGTTCTGTTAAGCCATTTGTGATTGGACAACTTTCCTAAACAATTTAATGCCAGTGGGTTGGGTAACTTGAAGGAGATCTTCCATAGTGAGTAGGAGTTCCTATAAAAATAGAGGAGTAATTTATTTCTTCCTGCATTGATTTGCTGAGTTTATGCTGTAATGGTACTTCTGAAGCTTGATTTTCAGTACCCCCCACCACACACACACACGCACACACACACACACACACACACACACACACACACACACACACACACACACGCACACACACACATTGAGAGAGAGAGATGCATAAATTATTTTTTTAGGGGAGTTAAGGCATCGCTACTGCTCTTGTACTGACTGTAAGGGGAAGGCTATTTTACTTGTTTTTTTTTTCTTTCTGCTGTTATTTTATATTTTATACCCTGACTTTGTTGATATATACTAGTCATAAATGTTCAAGCAAACGTAGGTAAGATATTTTCTTAATCAGGAAGAAATTACATAAAGATGCTGGGTATTTTAATTCCCAAAGCCTTTATGAGAAGTTCACATTTTCTGACCCTATGAGTTTTATAGTAAGACTCATTCTGCCTTATTAAGCTTTTTTTCATTTTTTTTTTGTTTCAGCATCTCAGAAAATAGCAATATATTTTAGTATGGATCAGGTCAGAGAGATGCAAGTAAAAATGCCTAGCGTACAAATTCAACAAAATTAAAAAATAAATGTTTTATTTGGCCATTGAGATAGCTAAATTAATATTTGGTTTAAAAGCCAAAATGTTTACACATTATATGTTATTAGACTACTAAACCTAATAAACCAGTTTATAGCACTGTTTTTTTAAAGTTGCATTATAGCTGACTGCATGCAAGAAAATGAGTTCAAACTGATTTTAAAGCAAGCAGTTACTGGTACATTAAATGTATAAATAATTTTATGATGTCTTACAGTCTCTTTCTTGCTTTTTATACAAATGTTCCAGTATCTTATTTTTTTAAAAAAAGAGAGAAAGAAAAAAATGTGTCACTTTGAGAATAAAAATATACTCATTTACACAATCAAAAAGCATTTTACACGTGAGCTTTACTTTATTCATGTGATATAGCATACTTTTTTCTGAAATTATCTATACAGCAGTACAGAACAAATCACAATTATTTGTTTCATTATGTGATAAACTAATTTAACTATTAAGCTATTAAATTATATTTATATACTTGCTGCATAAAAAGAAACATAATCTATCATAACAGAACTATAAATAAAATGTTGCCCAAAGTTTAGCTCAGAAAGGTCTATATATCTCTATGAAAAATTATCTTTCCAACTTAAATATTTAAATCAAATGTCAAAAGGCATATCTTTGTCTTTGTTGTATGTTGCCACAAACATTTTTTGCAGTTGTTTTTGATAGGCAGACTTGATTTAGCTTTAAGAGTCATTTCTCTCTTGAAAAGCATTAAAACACCTGATTTATATTTCTGAAAAATGTATTTTTTATTGGATTAAATATGGACATTTTACCTATGATTTTTAAATATAATTTGAGGTCATTGCTGTAATTTCATTATAATGTTCTACTGTATCTATATATGTATGTGTGTGTGCTTATACATATATATATATATATATATATATATATATATATATATATATATATATGTATATATACACAGACACACATATACGTGTCTCCTCCTGTTTGTCAAAAAAACACTTTAATGAAAAACAGAAGGTCAAACCCACTTAAGCAAAAGTGCACTACACCAGAAGCACAATTTTGCAAAAGATGATTTGCTGAAGCACGTTACAGTAGGATAAGGAAATATATCCTTTTCCCCACTGTAGTGTGATCTTGGAGTTAGCATATTTAAGTAGGGGGGTGCAGGGGGCTTGCCCCCCTGCAAAACAGTGTTTACAGTAGTTTTTCTTATTTTTTTTTTTCCGATTCAATGAATTGGCTTTCACAAAAGTGCACTTCTGATATAGTGTACTTTCGTAGAAGTGGGGTTTTACTTTTCTTTTTCGAGAATGTGAAATTTTGATAAAGAAAAGTAGACCCATATATATATATATATATATATATATATATATATATATATATATATATATATATATATATATATATATATATATATATATATTTATATATATATATATATATATATATATGTGTGTGTGTGTGTGTATACACACACACAAAATTAAAATAATTTCAAGGTACAGAACTGTCAAAATAAAGAAGTAAATAAATGGGTTGGGAGGGTAGCCTAAAGGTTAAGGTGTTTGCCTTACAAACACAAAGTATAGGCTTTGAATCTCACAGATCATAATTGGCTAGGCTTAAAATGGCTTGCAAGGGCAGTCAGCCTATTACTAACCTATGAACCTATGAGAAATCTGATGGTATTATAAATTGTAACTATGGGAAGAAATAAATATGAGAAGAAATACAGGTTGTAGTGTATGAATGCTTAGGCATAAAATGACAAATTCTATCCAAATCCCAGTTTGTTTTCCAATGCTGAGATGTTTCACATGTGGGATTTACCATTTTTTTTCCTCCAAAAAAATGGAAAACCGTAACTGCAGATCGATAGAGAGCAGGAGTGCAAGATGGCCATTGTCTAATCTTGAATTATGCATTAACCGGATTATTCACCTTTTGCCCTTTATATTGGTTTAACAATCCTAAGTTAATTTGAATGGCAACATTGTATCAATTATAATTAGCTGCTGATGACTGTAAAACTTCATATTTCTTCTTCAGTAACGCGAACTCTGTTTAATAGAACTTGGCACATGCGTTGACATTTTGTTAAATTTTAATAGCCCGTCTCTGACTTACCTCCTCTATATGCGTCCACTGTAGTCCTTTCCCTATATACTCCACATGGAACAAATTGCTCAGCCATCTTGTGTAAACTGAACTGCAGTAATGTCTTAAATTTATATTCCATGTTCCTGACGTGCCATACCGCTGTGACATTTAAAGATGTCTACTGAAAAAAAGGGTGCAAAATAATTGTATTAGTTAAATCATTCTCTGTATTTCTAGCTAAACATAGGTTGAATTCATAATGGTTCTAATTATCACACCATCAGTAATGTCTTTTTGAGATATGCCTTCTGGAAACAACTAAGAAATATCACTGATTTTTTAAAATATAATCATTTATATACAATTCTTTTTTCTTTTTTTTTTTCATTGTATAACAGTGCTTTAGTAGTAATCTTTAAATTTCATTGAAAAATAGCCCTAGATAATATCTTAATAGTATTCTCTAGGACTCCTTAAAAAATAATATTCAATGATGCTTACCTTAGTGGGTCAAAGCATCTCAAAACAGTGCAAAGCTAGCCTGGAAAACTGTTGCCTTCAGACTTTTAGGAAAAAGGTGGTCTCATCAAAACTTTGTATACGCATTAAATTAGATTAAAAATAATGTTAATTTTTATTACTTACAGCTGGCAGGTAGTAGTGCTATAACCTTAGGACATATTGATAGAATTCCGGTTAGGGATATTCATTGCTTCTTTCTTGTCTTCTGTTTGTACTTACTGAACAACATCCATTATTTATGCTGTTTTCTGTAATAAAAAGTCTTATTAATGTCATTTTGCACATTATCTGCTGTGACCATTTTCTAAGGAAGGAAGACTGGTCTCACCTATGTTATGCATTCATTTTAGAAACTATTATGGATACTATTTCATCTGGAGCAAGAGCTCTGCACATTGAAATCACCTATTGAAATCTAGTACTATACAAAATAATAACACAGAATAGACAGAAAACTATTTACACAGAGCAATCAAATTTGCACCTCTAGTTATGATTAAAAAATAAGAAAAGGTCGCCATATGTTCCTATGTTTGCAGCCATACAGAAGCCACCATTCTTTTGTTAAAGGTATATTTCTGAAAATGCATTGAACACAACCTAACCTTAGCTTTTATCTAAAGTTTGTTCCTCCAAGGCTTTTTTTAGGCAGACTTGCAAGATTCTTTTTTAAAAAAGGATTTTTAGTTTGTGGACAGCAACAACAGAATGTTGCACTGACCTTTGTAGCTAACCCCCTTCTGTGTAGTATAGACAGACCTTTGCAAAATGCATGCTGTACAGCTCAGGACATTTTACAGTGAAACTTGAGTTTGGAAGTAAAGAAGACCTTATGCTGACTTTGTACTTTCATGTTGTAGTGTGAAGTTTAAGTGAAAATCTATATTCTTTGTTTGATGTCTATGAGAAAGCAATGTCACGCTGGACAAGTAAAGAAATTAAGCAACACAATGTTCAAGTCTTTTAAAAGCTAAATCCAAAACAGGAAAAAAAAAACAGTACACACTCTCAAATATCTTGGTATATGAAAGCTGACAACGAAACAAGGATATCTTCCAACAACTCCAAAACAAAAAGGTAACTTGCTATACTAATGCTAGTTCCTTGAATCATTTATGTATCATTTCCCAGAAGAGGAGTGGGCTACTGTCACTTTTGCTAGAGCCCACTTGTCTGCCACACTTTGAATGAAACAGTTCTTTCAAGATTCATATCTAAACCTGTAGACATACAGCATACTTTCCTATCCAGTTCGCCCTATGTTATCTGTAGACTGCTGTCACTTACTTTCCTTTATCTTGTAAGTATGCATACCTAGAGCATTTATTTGTTTATATATATATATATATATATATATATATATATATATATATATATGTATGTACTAGGGTAGCCCAACTGGGGCATGCAGTTTTCAGTGGAGGCTCGGAAAGAAAAGCTGCACTGGAAATTTAGTATAAATATTAAGGGACTATGAGGTAGAAAGTGCAAATAATCATTGAGGGTAGATTTAGAATGCATAAGCACCAACCAACACATAGCAAATAAAGATAAATGACATTACTATAGGCATGCTGGTATATGCAATCACGTTTTGCACATTAAAAATTATGAATAATGCATATTAAAACAACTAATGGAATATCATAAAATACAGTTTTATGAAAGATTTAGGCATTTAGTGGATTAGACTACTAAAAGAGACAGAGAGACAGAGTAAAAGAACAGAGAGGAGAAAAAGACATGACAGTAATGGAGGTGGTAGAACTGAAAAACTGGAGGAGAGAAGGATGAGTGGATGTGGTATAAAGTGAAGACCGCATATAAGGCGGAGTCTAAGGACAAAATGTAATAGTGACTTTTAGCAAGTTAAAGAAAAAGTGGAGGTTTAGGAAAAATGTAATAGTCACTTTTGGGAAGAAATGTAAGTATAAACTTATAAGTATATCCTATAGTCCATCCTTTTCTTTTTCTGAGATAGTAAAACATTCAGAGCTTGTAGTCTTTTTTTTTTTCATAGTCCATAGAACAAGACCATATGCATTTTATTGATGTCCATGTTCCCCTGGACAAGCAGACTATAACATTTTTAGAATTTAAAGAAACACAAATTATTTACATCTGTCACATTACTTTCACTTTTCAAGTAAGGTTTTCAGAGCTGCTCACAGTTACTCAGCTGTGATGGCATAGTAAACTTGTATATCAGTAATTTTAACTATCAAACCTCCTGACCTCTTATCCCAAGAATTTTGGACAAAGCAAGAAACAAAAGGTGGAGGAGGATGGAGGTTCTACGTCAGTGTCAGATTTTAAATATTACTTTTCTAAACTTATAGAATATTGCATAATCATACATTTGTGAAGGATATGAAGTCTGAATCACAAATATCTACTGTTACTTATTCCTTGTAATCTTTAATAATTTGCCAGAGAAACACACATTTTATGAGGAACAGATAAAAAATGTGAGACAAAAGTTTGACATTCTGTGAAATTCAGTACAGCTGAAATGTTTGTAATCATATATCCACCAGATTCAGCATATGATGCCTTTCATCACAACATACCCATAATATTGCATTCAAACATAGAAGTTACCTTTTCAGATTCCATTTTGCAGTTCACTTTACACCAGCAATCTCTCTAATGTATTATGTTATTTTACTTACACTGATGAATTTATCTTGCACAGCAACCCCTTACAGGATTTGTTTTATCTTCCTTCTTGAAGTAGATTATAGCCTTTTGCAAGCTATCAACTATGGCAAACATTTATGTTATGATATAAAGCATTTAATGCACACTGTGCGTATATTTTTCAGTCTATAATTTGACTGTTATCCTATTTGAACATTTAGTTGTAAATTCTTCAAACAATTGTGGTTAATGTGTCTTACAAAGAAATCCAAAGCAGTCCACTGTTGCATAGTACTGTATGGGCGAGTGCTGCTTATACAGTTTCCAATAATGTAATGTTGAAACGCTTTCTCTTTTAACCATCAGGGTCTTTATCATGTAAAGCATGCAATATAGCAATACCCAGTATAACCTTAACAGCTGCCTTTTTATACACTTCCTCTGTCAACAAATTGAGTTGGCATGCCTTCTAGGATTTCCTAAAATGTTTCTTTTTTGCCACATGCATTAAAAGCTATAAATATATCTGTTTCTTTCCATACATAACTGCACAGTTAAATTTAGTCAGCATGGGGATCAATGAATGTGGATATATTGCCCTTCAGACAGTGGTTTCTGTTTGTTTGAACTGTTGTCAACCACAGTAAAACCCACAGGGAAAAAAGAAAAAAACTGCTGTGAAGCTAGAAAAGCATTTCTGTTCATTTTATGTACATTATTTGAAGTTGTTTTATCACACTTTATATGCTAGATAGCAAGGGAAACTAATTCAGTCAGTAATGGATGTAGAGAGAAAGAAGTACCAGTTTCAGTCGCTTATACAGATGTTTCACACTGATGTCTTATCTGACTGGCGTTCATCAAATTCTATTTCTTTGCATTTGTTCTTGGACTCATTGCACTTCAACCACAGAAAAAGACCTTGAGCATCTCTTGGGTAGTAATAGATGCTCAAGATCTCCCTGTATATGAAAAAAAAAATCCCATGGTAGAGAAGCAAACCAAATCACTCAGCCACACACACCATACACATTCACTTATACACACATCCAAAATATCAAACATTTGGCTTAGAACATATTTATTATTGTACAATTCATTTGCAACAAATGCATTGTCTTTTACTATTAATATTCTGCATTTATTCTGATCGAACATAAAAAAAAAACAATAATTCTTGGTATGTTTTATAGGTTCTTAGGTTCATAGGTTCATACTAGGCTATCTGCCCTAGGGCATTTATAAGCCTAGCCAGAGTGTGTTTGGCTTTCGCCACCCATTTTAAATTAATTTTGCTATGCCCTTTTTTGAGATTAGTATACTGTGCCTCTGTCTAACAGTGACACAGAAGTGATACCCGGGATAAACCTACGATCTCCCATCCACTCATCAAGATTCCTCTTGAAGAGAGTCAATGAGGAACTCTGCCTAACCTGGGCTGGGATTTTATTCCAGAGTGAAGGGAGCCTCTGGGTTATGAATCTGTCCCTCCAGCATGTCCTATTTATTTTAGTGCTGAGGTTCAAGTCTCTCGAGCGCGTAGCTCGATGGGATTTGGATTTTCTGAGGTGCAGCATGTCCATTAATTCCGGGTTGGACATGGCTTTATATGTCAGGCACAGATTGCCTCTGAGCAGGCGGTATGCCACTGAGTAGAGCTGGAGTTTCTTTAACCGGGCAGCATATGGCATCTGTTTGAGCCCTTTGATCCTCTTGGTGAGGTACTTTTGGGGTCTTTCCAGTTGCTGCAGGTGTCTGGTAAGGTACATCCCAAAGGGGCAGTGTACTCAATTATGGGCCTGATGAGGGATGAGTAAAGAGGCACGATGACCTCCCCTGATCTAGATGTGAATCCCTTCATGATTAGGTGGGCTATATAAAATGTTCTTCTAACCACTTTGGCCACGTGGTTGTCAAATGAGAGATTGCTATCAACTTGGGTCCCCAGGTCCCTAATTACTTCTTCTGTACTTAATGGATTACCACCTATGTGGTAATTTGTGGGCACTTTGTTTTTGCCAAAGGGGATGACTATACACTTTTTGGCATTTAGCTTGAGGCCATGGCTCTGGCACCAGTTGTCTGTTTCTATGAGGCCCTTTTGGAGGATGCTTGTGTCGGCTGGAGAGTTGATTATGGCGCCCATTTTGCAGTCATCTGCGAACTTGGTCAGCCACAGTCCTTCTGTGTTGGCCTGTACCTCTGAGAAATATATACTGAACAAGAGAGGTCCCAGGACTGAGCCTTTTGGGATGCCACTTGTAACTGGTTTGGAGTCTGACATGGCTCCATAAATTCTAACCATGTGGCTGTGTGGACCACCTTCCCCTCGTCAATGGCCTTGATGACTGTTTCAAAGAAATCGACCAGGTTTAAGAGGCAGGATCTGCCCTTAACAAAGCCGAACTGGGTAGGATCCAGTGTCTGTAGGTCCCAATATCTTTATTTATGAGGTCCATGATTATCCTTTCCATAGCTTTGCAGACCAAGCTAGTCAGGCTTATGGGGCGATAGTTTCCAGGATCCGTTGAGGCACCACCTTTGTAGAGAGGGACCACTGTTGCTGTACGCCACTCTTTGGGTACATATCCTGTAGTAAGGCTGAGATTGAACAGTAGTTTTATGTTTGGGTTTAGCTCTTCTTGAAGTTCATGTAGGACGCAGCCCGGGACACCATCTGGTCCCATTGATGCTGTGTTTTTTGCTTTGGAGAGGGCGGCTCTTACCTGAGCATCTGAGATGTCAGGGGGGCAGCACTCTGCTGGGATAGATATTTGCCCTTTTGGTGGGGAGGGGGGGGAGAAGTTTGCGCTGAACCTGTCAGCTAGGATGTTGGCAATGTCTGTGGGTTGGGTTTATCTTTTGTCATTTTGGACTAATTCTGAGCATATCTGGGAATTCCCACCCAGGTTCCTAACATAACTAAAGAAAGTCTTGTGATTATCCTTAGTGTCCTGTGCAATTTTTCTCTCGAAGCAGGCCTTAGATGATTTTATGAGTGCCCATAGTTTTTTGCTAATACTGATCAGAGATGCCTTCCCTTTTTGGGATTTTGCTCTATCATGTAGTAGCTTCCTCCTTCTATTGTATAGTTTGTTTATGGCTGGGGTCCACCAGACAGGACGTCTGCCTTTGGAGGATTGGGTCTTGGTTTTATTTGGGATTGCATGATCCATGCATTCCTGAAGGTGTTCATAGAATGCATTTATAAAGGATTCTGCGGTCTGGGCCGTATTTTCCACAGGCCCGGGGGCTTTGAAGGATTCCACCTCAGTTTTGAGGAGTGTGAAATTTGCTTTAGAGAAGTTTTTCACTGTGGTTTTCTGGGCAAGGGGTGGGGTCGGGATGTGGATATCCAGTGAGATTAGTTTATGGTCTGATCTTACCAGTGAGGGATACACTTCTGGTCTGGAGCATAGACTCCCCATGTTGGTGATGATCAGGTCCAGTATGTTTTCCTCTTTTGTGGGAGTGGTAACAAGTTGTTCCCTAGCATTTGAGTTTATAAATTCTAGGAACCTTTGGGCTAGGGTGTTGGAGCTAGAGTAATGCTCCCAGTCTATGTTTGGGTAGTTGAAGTTACCCAATATAATGGTGTTTGGAGAAACCTTCATATTTTCCAGTGTTCTCAGGAAGGCCGAGTGGGGTTCCTGGGTTTGGGAGGGTGGTCTGTAGCAGGCTATAAACTGGAAGGCAGTTTTACCCACTGTTAGTTGCACATGAATAGTCTCTGATGCTTCGTGCTGTGCCACCAACCTGGAGGTGTGGATATCGTTGACGAATATTGATACTCCCCCTCCTTTTGTGGTTTGGTCCAAGTTTTGGGGCCGAAAAGCATGGTATGAGGTATAACTTGGTAGTGCTGGGGTACTCTCGGGAGCCTTGAACCAGGTTTCTGTTACTGCACAGATATCGATGTTCTCCATGCTAAGGAGAGTTTTGAGTGCATGCATCTTGAGGTTTAGACTTCTGGCATTGAGTAGCACTACTCTTAGTTTCTTATCCCTTGTGATACCAATGGAGGTGGGTTTGTCTTTTGAGCCTTGCCTAAAAATGGCACTATGGGGGTAGCAAGAGCCTTTGCCAATATTCGAAAGCCCAGGGGTGACAGGTGCAAGCCATCCCTAGCGAAGCATCGTGTCTTGTTGTGCATGTCATCCCAGGCTGACAGGCATTGGATCCCCTTTGAATGACACCAATACTTAAGCCAATTGTTGAAATTGATCATCTTGTCTTCATATTGTGGCATCATTCTTGGTGAGGGTAAGATGCTACTCAAGGTCAGGGTCATACCGGCCTGGGCTACATGCTCAGAGAGCTCCTCTATGTCTCTTTTCATGTAGTCCAGGGAGGTACGTCTCAGGTCATTCACACCAGCATGGACAATGACCGAGTCATATTTGTACTTGTCTTGGAGTGACCTGAGTGCTTGTGTTATGTGGCGGATCCTAGCACCCAACAGGCAGCTCACCTTGACCTTCTCCTTGTTCAGCCTGGTGAGCGGGACGTCAGTGTGCCTGACGATAGAGTCACCTATTACAAGTGTATCAGGTGTGTTGTTTAGCCTTAAGGGCTGTGACTGTTTGGCACACTGGCTTTGAGAACTATGTGTTGCACGTGTTTTGTTTTGGGGTAGCGGTTGCTTGGGTGTCTGCTTTGGAGGTCTCTGCTGCTTAGGCAGATTTTTATTTAGAGCCTCCGAGTATGTTTTTGTGTGTTTGTGTGTTTGGTTTGCTGTCGTGGTAGGTCTATGTGAGACTGGAATTGTTAGACATATTACTATTACTACAGAAGTGCTACTATGCATCCTTACTAAATAGTTTTCTCTCTGAGAAATGAAGTACAAACTTTCTTTTTTTACCCTTTATTCTGTTTATTCAGGGCTGTAATCTCGAAAATGACTCTTGTATTCTTTTTCTTTAATAGCACCCAGTAGTCTTTTGAAACTGTTAGCACTGTTCTAATCAGGTTATCGTAAACTGATGCTGCAAATAACATTTATGGATTATGGACAGTAGAAAATAGTCTTCATCCGTACCAGTAATAACAGAAGAGACTTTGTAGAAACTCGTACTAGTAAGGATGAAATGGCAGTTTGGATACACTGTGAGATTGCAATTAAGCTATTTGTTGTGGCTAGTTATAACAACACACATTATATATAAATATATATATATATATATATATATATATATATATATATATATATACATATATAGATATATGGGTTCAGTTCTGTCTAAAGACCTTACTGGACACTGAGGCTATCAATGCTTCACATTTGGTTATGCTTCTGAGAGCTCTTGATAAGGCTGAACAGCCTGCAGAGAACTCAGTGCTGACATCTACAGAAGAGAGATTGGATGAAGTCTCATGTAGCAGAAAATAATATGCTAAGTTACTAGTGACGAGATGCCTCTGTTCCTTGGGGACTTTCATCTTTCATTTGGAGCTTCATATGCCATAGCCTTTAGAGGTATTTGTAATTAAAGTAAGAATATTCCAGTGAAGTCCCTTTGAGTGTTTTATAGGTTATAGTACCCTTTGAATAAATTATTTTATTTTATTTTAATTTTCAGTGGAGTTTAAAATGGTAAACTACATTTATATAATTTTTGTCATACAGATGGTCCAAAATGATAACATAGTTAGCAGACAAAATTGCCTACCTTAACTGTGAACCACATGCCCTGCTTTGTCAGCAATGTAAATTTGTTACTGCTTATTATAAATGATTTGATTATCCAAACATATTGATGCATTCCGTTCAGTAGCTCTGGTTTTATAGCTTCCTTGTAAAGAAATTGTACACTTCTGCGGCTAAAAGACTAAGAAAAAATAATACTTTTCTTAAATTTATATAACCCATTTACTGTATATCTGACTGTGACTCATGCCCATATTTGTTGAATAAACAGTGCTTCCCTCTTTTACATCACTACTGAATTAAGTCAGATACTTTATATGCCCCCCCCAACACACACACACCCTCACTCTTGAGAATGAATGCATTTGTTTTATTTTTCATGTAAAATCTAAGTACTGTACTGGTACAACCAGAAGCTGATCTGTGTGGCATGCACTGCAGAATGCACTGCTAATTAATGTATGTTGCAGAAATGCACAGGTTGTGGGTGACCCTAGGATAATTCCTGAGGCATGTCTGAAAAACTGTGAGATGCCTCACACATTTAACTCCATAATGTTAGGGCTGCAACATTCACCTATGAAGCCTAGTCAAGGATGTTTTTTCTGTCATCACCAAGTGTGGTGTTTATAACAAAAGAAATGTGCCAAAGATGTGAAACAACTTTGAAATCTGACTTCTGCAGTTTTTATGTAAAGTTGCATGGGGATGTGAAAGTTCTTCTAATTGTGTTCTTGGTCTAGCTTATTTTCTGGATGAACAGAATAACATGCTATATCATAAAAGGAATGTAAGAAAGAAGTACAGATAGGAAACAAAAAAGAGCGATAAAGTGAGAAATACTGAAAACTGAAGAATAACATTTCAGTGGATCATTTAAAATGTAAATATTCTAATTAGTAAACAAAATGGAAATCATTTTTAAAAAAATTACTTTGCGTTATGAAAGTCATGTCAGGCAGTATGTAAAATATACATTTTATGAGCGGCCCAGCGGTTGTAAATACTGGGGAATAAATCTTGCTATGCAATGATTTTTTTTTTCTTTTTTGTTAATCAGGGTAAAGAACTAATATTTACTGACTATTTTCAGACTCAGCTGATGGACATTATCTGGTTGAGTGACTTCATCAGTCACACAATACTCAACAAAAGGCCGAGGGAATCGATCCCTGGTTTACAGAATTTAATGGATTTAAAGGAAAAGGTATTTTCCAGGGCATGTTATGCAAATTTTGAATTCAGATTATCAGCACAGAGAGGAATGCTTATGTGAAGCTTGAGACTAATGCGAGGCTGAACAGTACTGTGAAGCTAGGGACAAAGCAAAGGTAAAAGTATATATTTTTTTCCTTGCTCTCTCATTCTTCTGCAACCATACTATTCTAATTACTACTGGATTGTGTAAATATCAATTCACTTTGATCTATCAAAGGCGATTTTGAAGAATGCAAATAAACTAAAGCTACATTCAGCAAACATTGGAGCGACTTTTTTTTTTGCATGGGGCAAGCCACCCTTTACCCTGCATGTGGGAGGGCATCCTCATCCCCTGAAATTCTATAAACCAACTCTTGAGGTCAAACAACATTGAGGTAAAAGGTCATCTCCACTTTTGTCAGTCAGTTTCTGTGAAGTGGCTTTGGTTTCTTTGAATTCACTTGAAGTCACCTTTGATGGATTGACATGCTTCTATTCAAACTTGCCATCTCCTCCTGCTAAAGTAACAAAATCAATAAAAGACCAAGAACTGTCATTTTGCTTCAGTGGAACTGATATAACCGCAAATGTACTCAATGCTAGCATATCATTAAGAAGCCAGAGTGCCTTCGGGGTGGGGGAGGTGGAGAAAGTAGATGTGGATATGTGTTGTTAAGCTTCCAGTGATTTCTATGATGAGTGAAAGAATTGACTTTTCCTCTAGTTTTCGCCAGCAACAACACAATGATGTAATGGAAATTGGTAGATAGGTGAAAGGCTTTGCATATAACCTTTTATACCATGTTTTGCAAAATATGAAAATAGATGATGCTAGATGTTTGAACTGGCTTGTTTTGTGAAACAGATTGTGAGTACTAATTATTAATTCATATTTAGGGCTAGCATTTCTGTGTTGCTATCTAGACAAGGAGTCTATATATTTGGATCTTTATTTTTCTGTATTTATCATGTCTATTTTTATTGTCTTAATTTATTTCTCTGTGTATGCCAACTTATATATATATATATATATATATATATATATATATATATATATATATATATATATATATATTGATTTTTTTCTCTTTAGTTAAGTGAGGTTCATGTATTAACTTTTAAGCTTACATTACTGCCATTTACTTATTTATAATATATGCATGCACTCCATTTGTCTGACAAGAGGGCAGTCACTATTTATACTGTTAGTTAACAAGCTGTACCACATACACCTCCCATTATACTGTTTAAGTCCTCCTACCAGTGAAAGAAATGTTAAAGGGTATATGGCATACGTGGCTTTTTTAAGATCAGCAGGTAATGAAAGTATCTAGCTTTTCTAGTGTCTTAACAGTAATATCATGCCAGGAAGAATGCTATGTGGAAATGGAGAATTCTGCTAGCCTGTAATAGAAATTGTATGTTGGTGTAAACGATACTTTTGTAAAAGGCAGTTTCCTTGGATAAGGGGCACAGGAAGTCATTGGTTCACACACACACACACACACATATATATATATATATATATATATATATATATATATATATATATATATATGGTTCTACCTCAGTTAGACGACATGCCGGAACATCGACACGGAAATCGCAAGCCCCAGAAGATCGACAGTTCAGAAGACCGATGCAACAGGCCCCAGAAGATCGACAGTTCAGAAGACCGACCCAACAGATGAAAGCACCGATGCCGAGGATGCCGACATGGGAAAAGGCTGTGTAAGTATGCGGTAGTGACGGACGTTAGGGTGCGAGTAAGGTAAGTGTGGATATTGACGGTCTGTGGGGATAGGGGTGGGTTAAGTGAGTTAGGGTTAGGGAGCGGGTCAGGTAAGTGTGCGGTAGTGATTGTGTTTGGGTTAGGGGCGGGATAAGTGAGTTAGGGTCAGGGAGCGGGTCAGGTAAGTGTGCGGTAGTGATTGTGTTTGGGTTAGGGGCGGGATAAGTGAGTTAGGGTTAGGGAGCGGGTCAGGTAAGTGTGCGGTAGTGACTGACCTTAGGGTTAGGGTTTGGGTTAGGGTTGTAGGTAGTTGTGTCTGTGAGGTTTAGTGTGGCTTTGTAGGGATTTTGGTGTGCTTGTGTTGTGTATGTGGTTTTTGGACGGGGAATGTATTTTGTTTGTTGATTGTTGTGATTGTGGTGTGTGCAGTGTATGAGGTTTCCTGTTTGTGTACTGTCGGTTATTTCGTTGTCGGGCATGTGGGGTTTCGTGTTTTTGTACTGTCGGTTATGTGGTTTCGGTGATTGCGTTGTCGGTGTTTTGGGTTTCGTTTATGTCAGGTAGAACCATATATATATATATATATATATATATATATATATATATATATGTGTGTGTGTGTGTGTGTGTGTGTGTGTGTGTGTATGTATGTGTGTATATATATATATATATATATATATATATATATATATATATATATGTATATAATATCTGTAGAGAGAGAGAGAAAGAGCAGTAAGACAGAGTCCTGGACTAAGCCCTTTAAGTGGCATGTATACCTTCTAGATTACATGTTGCTGTTTGAAGCCCATATCTAGGACAGCACTACATATTCGTTTTATCCTCTTGGGTACAGATTGTACTGTGTAATTTAGTTATTGAAACAGATTGTGCGTACTTTCTTGTTATTGCAGCACTACATATTTGTTTTATTTTCTTGGGTACAGATTGTACTGTGTAATTTAGTTATTGAAACAGATTATTACTTCACCCCTGGTTGGTAGTGATGGTATTCTAGCTGTGTGGCAGCCATGTTGACATTAGTATTTGGCATCCTGCTATGGGGTGTGGCACATTGTCGGCAGTGTTGCATTTCTACTGTTGTATTTAAAGGTGGGGATGCTAGTCGTCCTCCATAATCATATCAATTTATTTATTGATTGATTTATATATTTATTCATTCCTTCATTCATTCATTCTAGGGTAGAGCACTTTTTCAGACTCAGCCAGAGATGCGTGAAATTTTAAGTTTGTCAAAAATGAACACAGCAGTCAAGTTAAAATGTTATAATTGCTGGACAGAATACAGAGCTAAACCATGTTATATAATAGCTCTATCCACATTCTTTGTTGGCGAAATTAATACAAATTGTATGGGTGAAAGAAAGGCAAAAGCACAATTATGTAAGGCAAATTTTACAAGACACTTGTTTTAGAACTAAAAATAAACATTTGGCTTTTATTCTAGAATGGCTTGTGCTTAATTTGCACTTTTTTCCATTTTTAGAATTCATGCTTAATTTACTTTAGGTTGGTGTACTTTCAGAGATTATGGAGTTTTAATTTATGTAGTTTATGAGGTTCAGTTTTTATGTTGCATGGATTAGTGTTTGGTGTGAGCAGGGTGGTAATAAATGTTTCATGATGTGGCTGTAGTGATAATCGATGTCTGATAATGGGGATAGTGTGGTAATAAAAATATATAAGATGTATGCAGACTTTTGTGTAAACATACTACATGTATCTGATATTTACTACTTGGAGATTATTTCCGGTGGCTTTATTAGAAAGTGTCTCTGCCCAGTAAGACCTAACTCAGCTAGTATACTATGTTCAGTATCTGAACAAAAAAATATGCTGAGGTTACTATAATGTGAGAAGGTATTTTGGTGAAAGTGAGTTTAGGGGAGGACCTTTTAAATGCTGGTGTATACCTTATTATGGTAAAAATAATAGAGTGTATAAGCTAGATTAATAGTGAAAGAGCAGTCTGTGTTTTTGAGTAAAAAAATGTTTAAATTGTGGCACTTAGTGGCATGCTGCCAGTGGGGTTGTTTCTAGACAGACTCTGTATTATTTTTCAAGGGATTTATATGTAATTCTTGGTCAGCGGACTGAAAGTTTTGGCTTCATCAGATTGGCCTTTGTCTTTTTCTGAGTTTTGAAGTAGTTTTAATTTTTTTTTTTAATTTTTTTTGTGACATAGAAGTCAGTAGAATGAATAAACTGTTTGAGAAAGGAACTTATCTGACATCTTTTTTTTTTAAAGACTGCTTTTGCTTAAATGCATTTTAAAGCTTAAACTGACATATGACATACTTCGTTAATATAGTTATAAGGAAAAAAATATATAATGGATGTAGTACCAGGGTTGATCCCAGCCTAGGGAAACTGATGATGTTATGCATCCCTCCTTATTTCCTACTAGTAACACAATTAGTATGCAATGTGTTTGTAACTTTCAGACATTTTTTTTCCTTTTTAAGTGTAAAAGAAGTGAAATGCATGAATCTGTTTGATGATATAGCCCGTTGCATCTCCTCCACCAACTTGTCATAAAGCAGAATCACAGTCACTTCAAAGAAGTAGCTGACTAGAAGTATGAGAGCAAGGCAGACTTTAAACAACTACAGAATGTATGTTGGGGTCATGTGTACATATAGTCTCTACTGGACTGCATTAATGTAGTTAATCCTGTATAGGTGGAATAAACTGTTAAATTTCTTCTGCTATTGGAAAGCAGAACCTTAAAAGCTGATGTGACACTTTTTCCAACAGAAAATGATTTAATGAAGCCCTACAGCATAAATGAAATACTGCCATGCATAAATATTTGAGAGAAGTCATTATTTCTTCTTATCATTGCTTGGAAAATGTTGAGGTGACCGTTTCCCTGTAAGTTTGATATCTGTAGTTTCTGCCTGATGCCTTCTATGAAATTATAACAGTGAGTCATCAGTACTTTAACCTAGAGATAGTTAGATTTAGGTATTCAGCAGAGGCAGAACTTTAAGTATTCTAGTCTATTTAAATGAATATTCTATTTTCTAAGTGCATTTTTTCATTACTTTGAATGTTTAATCTATAATGCACTGTTTGCCTTAGTGTTTAAGTAAAGATTTATTCTCATTTAATCTCTTGCTGCTGAGCTGTATGTGTGTGTGTGTGTGTGTGTGTGTGTGTGTGTGTGTGTGTGTGTGTGTGTGTGCCCAACCTTCAATGAAGGCATGCCCATTCACGCATGTCTTTTGAACGCCACTCCACCTCGGGGAGGACATGTAGACTCCTCACAGAAGGCACTCCAGCCGAGAATCAAACATGTTTTAATATTATGCAGGACCAACATCAATGGTACAGCTTGCAACATTATTTATACAATAACAGCCTTACTGAAGCTTTGCATCAGAAAAGGATTGTTTAGTTGGTGAAAAAAATAAGATAGAATAAAATATGGATGTCTTCACTGACAACTCAGGTGAAGTTCAGGATGTGGGGATCTCTCTGCTGGTTAAACAAGATCATGGTACCTTATGATTCATGATAGCCAGAGAAGGGAAAAGATGAAAACAGCAAGCTGAAGAATTGAAAATAAATAAAGAGGAAAAACACAACCTTTATATGTTTCAGAGGAAAGACTGCACATGGTTCACCTTAGAGAAGGGAAATCTCAAAGATGAAACCAGTAAACCAGTATTGTGGGAACATAACAAGTGGGAATAAAAGCAACAGAGAATGGAGGTATGAAAGGAAATTGGAAAATGTGGAGAAGTGTGGCATGCAAACAACTAGATGCTTTGATTTAGAGATAGTATGTTGAAAACATGTCCAGTCATTTGTTCAAATGATAGAAAAAAAAGGAAGAAATGTAACGGAATGGCTGAATACGGAAGATATGGAGGTAATTCTGAATAAAGAAGGAGAATATGAATGGTGAAATGACATAAGTAATGTAAGATGAAGAGAAACAGGGTTATTCATGTGCATTGAAGAGTATATTGAAACAGTTATGGAAGGCCAAAGCCGATCCTCAGTGAAAGCATGTTTGTGGGAATAATGACGCAAGATAATTTTCCATCTCGGTCTCACACACGAACTAGCAAACCCTGACTTAAATAGGTAGAACAAAATGTAAACATAAGTGAAGGAGAGTTGTTGTTAATATTCAGATAAGGTAGAAAGCTATGGAAGGATATTTGGAGGGAAATAAGTAAGTCATTAGTGTGAATAGGACAGACAGACTGGTAAAAAGTAACTAGATAAAAAAGACTAGGCCAAGAAATAGGATGGTAAAGTACAGGATTTGGAAGAATACTAGTCAGAATACAACAGAAAATAGAAAGCATTCTTAAAGAGTTGCTTACATGGTTCTTCAACAGATTACCTATCCAGTGAATAAATTTTATGTATCTGTAAAACAGAATTTATTCAATTTTTATAGGATTTTCTGCTTGAAATGTGTGTTCTTTGAATATCAAATTGTGTAGTGCTAACCTCTTCAAAACAATGGCTGCTGCCAAGTGGGGTCTATCTTGCCTTCCAATATGCATTAATCTCAGAATTAGATTTAATGATTAGGCAGTGGCAGGACACGTTATTGTGCTGAGGAACATGAGTGAATTTGACCCTTTCCTTATCAAAACCAGGTTTAGTGTACTTTTCTATCTTTAAAAAATAATTTCCTTTATTCCAATAACAGAAATGATTAATTATATACTGAAGTGTCTTACTCAGTAGAACTGACATACACTTCTGAAAATCAGTTTGCTTGACACCTTAAAAAAGTGGGCAGAAATATCACCAGTAGCACATACAGAACAGTTTGTCTTTGCAGCTATGCTTCCATATTGCTTGGCAGTTCTGCTTAGAGAACATTAATACTAACAAAACATTTCCTCCTACATCCTATTTGGTACAAACCAGTAAAAACATTTGTTTTCTATGTCCCAATAAAACCTTTAGGAACACACACAAATGTTCACATCTTAATCATCGAAGATGACACTGCTCTCTCATTCTTGTTTTGACATTTGTCAGAAATCTACTAAATTGCACCAGTCCAAGCCTTAAACCTATTAATACTTCACTACTAAATCATTTTCTCTTGAGATTTTTCTTCTAAATGCATTCCAGTTTCTCCCTCCCCAATTTAATCTTTTTCATGGTCCTAGAAGCATCCTCCGATTTACAGTATCAAATGCAGATGGACTGAGTGATTTCTGTATTCAGGTGAGTTCTCATTGGGCCTTTTTTTAATAAGTTTAGAAAACGGTGTGTCTAGAATACAAAGAGACTTGTAATGCAGGCTTGTTTCCTTACAGAAGAGTCGTCTTAAACCGTGTTAATCAGCTATCCACATCATTCTAGTTTTTCATGAACTTTTTTATTTTTTGGATTTTCTCCACAGGGTTAAGCCTCCCTTGTTTCCATTCTGTTTTTAGTATGCTCTGGGTGTGGCAGGGGCTGAATATACTGTTAATACTTAAATTTAGGGATGACATTGTTTGTCATCTTCATAAATTGTTAATATTCCAAGTTGAGAAGCAATTCTTTATGCATTACTTCACTTATACATTTGATTACAGCAGTTTGTCTCTAATCTTCTTATACTTTGCACTAAATACAGACTGAACACTATTTTTTCATGTGTGTACATGTGTGTGTGTGTGTGTGTGTGTGTGTGTGTATATATATATATATGTATAGCCTTTTTATAATTTTTTTTTAGACTTGAAGGAGTCTTGGGACAAATATTGTGTTAAATGTATTTATAGGTAATCATGCCCCCCCTCCATTTTTCTCTGCAGACAATCAAGGGATGAATGAAATACATCATATGAAAGCATTGTTAAAAGCAAATATAGAGAGGTTTCTCAGGTTTCCAAATTCCTTTGTGAATACTAGAAAAACAACCTATCTGATCCTAGAGTCATGTGCTTTCCAATCGTATAGTATGGGAGAAAAGAGAAGACCGTAAACATTTCTACTAAATGTCATACAAATTCAGGATATGAAGTAAATGTTAATGCATAATTGGAACATGTCTGATCTTAATGTAATACCAATTCCACTTCCTACCACAACTTCTCGATTCAATAAGAGACAAATAAGATGACTGCAGTCACCTCATATTACTTTCTGTCACTTACTAAGAGCCTTGGATTTCTGAATCAATATTGCAGCCTGTGATGCAACTAGATGCAACTAGAAACATCTATGTACCGTTAGTTTAAAAGAATGCTACGCTAATAATAGATAGGAGGGGAAAGAAAGTGAAAACAGATAAAGTGAAATCATTTGCTGTATCCAAATACTAGATAATGAACAGCTGAACAAACTGTGATTACCACTTTTTATTAATACTCCAAATGGCAAAATAGTGAGCTAAAACAATGAATAAATACCACTATTTCAATCCAGAAGGAACCGGCACTCAGTAGAAGCAATAATATGTCCTGTTTATTGAGGGTGACTGCACACAACAGTGAAAATGAAAACTTTTAAAACAAAACAATTCTCATAGCTCCAAACGGATCAAGTGCTTTCATCCACTAGCATGTGGACTTCATCAGAATCAATTAAAAGGTTTAATTAAACCTATTTAAACACTTTTTGGCACCATTTCTAGTATTCCATTTAAAGAAATAGCTCACAATAAAACAGTCAATATTTACTTAAAAAATTCATTTGCTCTCCATTGCGTTTTAAATATAATTTATACTTGCTACTTGTCTTATACTATCTAAATGCTTAAGTGTGTCCTATTCTCATAATGTAAACACTCTTTTGAATGTGCTGTCATGGATTTATCTTTGTATATAAATGTATTTCTGACATTCCTTTCACTAGGATTACATGAATACATGCACTAGTAAACTCATGTTGTTAATCATGAATCAAATTTTTGTATATAGGATAATACATTTGTATGTATGTGGTGAAATATCCATAAAAATATTGTTAAAAATATTTTTTTAAAAAAGATGCATAATGATTATAATGATTAACTTTTGTGTATTAATAAATTTATTATGTTTGAATACACATATAATAAATACTTCAAAAAGCTAATAAATAAATAATAATCAATTATAAATATACTTATAACTACCCTAATATAATAAATTATATGCTACAATGAGTCATGTTATAACTGATATTGTATAAAATGCATATAATACAATAAAAATATATAAAATGTGGACCACAATATATAAAAATGCTTTGTCCTGTCAACAGTATATAAACTGCATGAATCATCACATACTAAATACCATAGTCATAAAAATACCATTAAAACATAGTAATAAAATATTACAATTCTACCTAATAGAGTCTGGATAATCGTTTTTTAATGTACACTGTATAAGCTTATCCTATTGTTCTATTTGTAGAAAAGGTTTTAATGTAATATAGTCATTTAATCCAGGCATAGTGGAAGCATCTGTTAATATTTGCCATTCAGCCTCTCTCGGCTATATATGCACTCGTGTTGCTACCTCTAATATTCTTGGTAACTTGTTCTAATATGGCAAATTTAAAATGGTGGGTGCTGTCAGTATATTGTATGTGTCTATAGAGTGCATTTGTACTATCTTTTTTCTTTATAGCATATAAATGCTCATATATTCGCTTCTTAAACATGCGTTCAGTTTTACCTATATAATAACAGGTACATTTTAAACATTTTGCCATATATACAACATTCTTTGTATTACAATTTCCTCTCCCAAATATTATTCTTGTCCTGTTTATGTTGTCCAATGCAATTCCCTCATCTTCTAATATAACCTTACAGTACCCACAGCTTCCACATTTCCGGGTTCCCTTATGTTGTGAAGATACATCCTCAACCCTATTGTTTCTCTCTAATATATGTTTTAAATTCATTCCCATTTTATATACAAATATAGGGATATCACCAACTATCCTCCTCAAATCATTATCAAATGTTAGGATGTTCCAATATTTTTTCAAAATATCCTTAATGTATATAACTTGCGGTGTGTATTCCAATATACATGCTCTTTTATATTCAGTTTCTACTTCCTGTGTTAAATCTTTGTTCATTAAAGGTTTCCCTCATACTGGGAAATACTTTTTCCCCCATTCTCCAATAACATATGTTTTAACTTCATTAATTAATTGAGATGGATATCCTCTATTAATAAACAACCTACTAATAAACTCTATGTCATCTAACATCTCATTATAATTAGAAGTCATTCGAGCAGCTCGAATACATTGTCCTTTGAAAATACTCTTTTTTTGTCTTAAATGGATGATTGCTAGTAAATTCCAAGTAATTATTAGAGAATGTATTCTTCCTATAAATAAAAGAACGGAAACCATCATTACTACTAGATATGTATGTATCAAGATAGGATAAACCTTCTTTGCTGCTATTATAAGTGAATTTCAAAAATTGACTAGTGCTATTTAAATAGCTAATAAATTCACCTATAGTTTCCTCTTGTCCATCCCATAAAATAAATATATTGTCTAGGAATCTGGTATAGTATCTAATGTATTTATAATATTGACTTTTAAATACATTTCCTATTTCCCAATCTAACATGACTAAATTTGCAAAAATTGGGGCACAGGCAGCCCCCATAGCTACTCCATGGGTCTATCTGTAAAACTATCCTTCGAAATAAATGTAATTGTAGTCCAATATCATACTCATTAATTCCATAATAACTTTAGTATGTTCCCAGTCTAAGCTGGAGTACTATTTAATAATAATACTATTATAAAAACTTTCCAACCCCTGTTTCTTTGGGATACAAGAGAACAAGTCTATAATGTCTATCGAGATGTAACTCAATCCTTTCTTCCATACTGCTGGTGTTAAATTTCCCAAAAACATCCACAAATCTTTGATTAAATGTGGGACTTTGCTATAAATATGCTTCAGCCAGGTGTCAATTACTACACCCATAGGGAAGGTCTTTGAATGGCTACCAGAAATGATGGGTCTGAACGGAGGGTCTAAATAATTTTTGTGGACTTTAGGCACTCCCACTACAGTAGCTAGTATGGGATAATCCACCTTCATATAGTTGTATAGATCAATGTTAATTCTTCCATCTAACAACATATCTTCCAAAAACATGTTAATACGCCTATATCCAATATTAATTTCATTCATTGAAACTGTAGTATAATTTCCAGATTCTACTAATATATTAAACATTTTGTTAATATATTCATTGTAGCCATATATTACTATCCCTCCCCCCTTGTCCGGCTTCATAATTCTAATTGATTGATCTACAGTTAACCATTGTAATAAAACCGATTCCTCCTTATTTACATTGCTGCTATTTTTATTCTCATTTATATTGTTCTTTAACATGTATATATCTCTGGTAACTAATTTTTCATATAAAGCAACATGTGGGTGGGTGGGTGGGATAAATGTGCTTTTTTTCTTTAACTTACAGTTGTCAGCTTTTCTTGGCACATTATTAAAATGTATGGCTAAATTTATTTTCCTAATATATTTTTTATCTCTGTAATACAATCAACTACCCTAAATTTCTTTCTCGGAACATATTTCATTCCTTTGGAAAGAAGGGTAAAAAATTAATTCCTGATTTCCATATCAGTATAATTAAAAATATTAAATTATTTTTGTTGACATACTATTCTTTTATGATCCACATTAAGTGTACTACTGCAATTGTCATAATCTGCACTAGAATCTGTATTAATATTCAAGACTCTATTACACTCTGGTGTTAGTATTAATATTGTTTCCATTCTTGATTGGGATGATGTCCCTGTCCTATTCCTCTCCTGTTCTCCCTCCATTTGAAATTTCTTTGCCAGTTCGTCCTTGTACCTTGGTTCCTTCCCCCATAAAAATTTCCATTACCTCTATATTCTCGATAGATGTCATTATTACTCTCTATATTCTTATTTTCATACATATCATAATGTTTTCCAGTCTCTATCTTCCATGGATATGCCATTCTATTTTTATAATCATTCATATCCCTCCCCAACTTCTTATGCTTCCTTTGCACAATGCTATGAGCTTTACGATCAGCTTCAATAAACTGTTTGTGATACAAATGTTCCCACTGATCAAACGACAAGTCCTCTGATATTAATTTATTTAATTTTTCCACTTTTTCTTGATTAACAGCTTCATAAAATCAAAACCAAATAGGTTAAATAGTGTTTTGAACTCATTGCAATTCTGTTCATCTAAATCTATACCCATCGGTTTCTTAAAAAATCTAAGTCCCTTAGGCACCAATTTCATGGTTAAACATTTATTTAAATAAGCATTGTCCATCTTAATGCCTCTGATTACACTAAGATACTTACCTAGGTTATAAATAAGATCACGTAAAGTACCATGACAGCTTTCATTCAATACATTTCTGATAGAGTCATTACAACTAGTTTTGTCAAAACACACATCAACAGAAATAAAATTGTCCAATCTATCATTAATTCCACTCAATTTTTTAACAGAGGCCATATTAGCACCCATTTTTATTAATAATATTTCAAGAGGATGGTTATCTTTGGTGAGTGAAATTTAATGAGTAGCAACTGATATTTTAAAGATCAAAACAATTTGTTCCATCTCAGCCAATGTTTTGGAAGTGTTTACATCTGCTTGGATAAATATGTGATAATGGCAGAAAACTCATAGCAAAATATGTTCTTCACAGAGGTTCATAGCTAAGTACTGGGCTAGCTGCCATTTTGGGCCCTTTTAAGCATATTCAATTTCCCTTGCAAATGTGAGAATCAAACCCTGTACTTTGTGTATGTCAATTAAACCCTTAACCATTATACCATCCTCCAAAGCCCCTGCTTCCCTTACAATTATGCTTGCATATTCACAGTATGCATAGTAGTATGCCATTTGTTATTGCACCATCAGCAGTATAATAAAACATGATAACTGCTTTGTGGACAGTTTTGTTAAGTTAATAAAATTGTTATCACATGTCTTTCTATATGATATTTTTACTGACCACAGTGCAAACAGGATTTGAGGTTTTTTTTTTTTCTGTTTGCACACAGGGCACATGATACCTGCAGAGAAAATTTTGGTTTGATAAATATAAAAGCTCAGTGGGTATTGAAAAAGTGCTTTTTAGTTGTATTTCTAAAGCAAAATGCCATCTCATCTGTTAAGAGAAAAATACAGGTCTGTGTTTTCCATAAGGATATGTCAGTGATAAAAATCTTTAAAATGGATTAATAAAATGGTGTTTAACATTATTACATTTCTTCTATCTGCAGTTTAATGTGTAATTTAGTTTCATGCTTTGTGTGCAAGATATGCCATCAAAATCTATTGGCTGGCAAGTATATGGCACACCATTACATTATCCTCTCTTTTAAAGAGAATTTAGAAAGAAAACAGAATTTTTAATGGTTTGGATTTATAAAATGGATATTTTATACTGACTAGAAATGAGAAGAGCAAAGTTAAAACATTTTTGCTGGAATTTCACAGCGTTGAAATATGTGATGATCCCTAAAGGTTGATGTACAGTAGTTTTTGCATTGCTCAGTGTTTATTGAATGTGTAACAGCTTCAAGGACATGTCTTTTAGTAGCTTGGCAAGTGTTTCAGACTCTATTCTTCACAGAATCACAGCAAACAGCTAATAATCAACATTTGTATTCACTGCTCACTAATTTTCTTACACAGGATAAAGTGATTGATTGTTTAAATGCTGTTAGATTTTTTTGAAAGTGTGTGTTGAAGTAATTAGAGCAAACAAGCCACAGATAGTTATCACCTAATTAAGTAATTGGGCCACAAATTGCTTATTTATTATTGACAGTTCACAATGCCGTATCACAGGTGAGTACTAATAACATACACTGGATTTGAAGCAGTTTTTCTTAACTTACAATCAACACTGATTCAGTCAAGAAGATGCTGCATTTACTACGTGTATATGGAAAGAGCAGTTTATATAGCATGTTTAACATAATTTGACTTTATTCTTTTCTTCTAAACACAGTTCCATAATAGAAAACCTGTAAATGTACACTGCGACTTTCTCTTAATGCTCATTCTGATACAGTTCTACATTTGTGCCTGCACACATTTCATGTTATTATAAATTCACACATATTACAGTATCGTGTCAGTTTTCATTCCTAATGAAGTAAGCTGTATGTTATTTTTTCATCAAGTTGAACATATTTCCTAAGAGATGCATTCTGCACAGTTAGATGTATTTCATAGTGCTCATCCCTTAGTCAGACATTCACAAGGATTCAAAAAGACGACTTGCATTCTTGTTAAGGGCTACATTAAAAAGGTGCAGTTTTATATCGCAATCAGGAACTCACAAGCTGTAATGAGGAAAGTCCTCATCGGCAAATCCACGAGTCTTGATTCCATTAACTACCACTAGTGCAAAGCAACACCTTCTACCTGTAGTGGCCCCTAGCATATGATGCATAATGTTATTACAGGAGCCCCCCCCCCTTCACTCTCTCTCTCACACACAAATATAGATATAGATATACACACGTATATGAATAGAACTGATCACACAAATCACATACTCCGTACATGTCCCTAAGTTGTCAGAAGGTCCCTGAGGCTTTTCTCCTGCCCTCATCAATCATATATACAGCTGCTCATCATTTGGCGATGACAGCAGAGAGTTTGAGAGATTTTGCTTACATCTGAAGCCATTCTTAGTAAGGAAACACAAAATGAAGTGCTCTTTTGCACTTGTGTTGCTTCTTCTCATGCATCCTCAAATATTTATCTGCTATTTATTGCTTTTCCTGCACTTGCTTAGAGCTTTAATTTGCAATTTTTCACGTCTGTAAGGGCTGTTGTTCTGCAATTCTAGTACTCCAAATACATTGTATCTGCTGTTTTCAATTCTTTTAGGCATTTATTTTTGTGGTTCTCTAACACTTGGGCTCCTTTCCAGTCAGTTTACATTTAAAGGGTTAAAGCCTGCACTTTTGTTCCAGGAGAGGGATGATTTCACCTATTTGAGCTGCAAATTGGTGGTGGAAAACTTATTGTTTGCTTACCTAATTAGCCAGTGTGTATATCAAGTTAAATTTTTTTTCTGCTTCTATTTGACTCCTTCAAGGTACCCCCCCTAACACCATGATCCTTGGTGATGTTAACTGCCACACCATAGACTGGGTGAACTATTCTTGCATTAATGCGCCCACCCAACTGTTCGTTGACTTCATAAGTTCTAACGCATTAGTCCAGCTCGCCTCATCCCCCACAAGGGGAGATAACATTCTGGAGTCTGTTCTCACCAACATGGGTGACCGGTGCATCACTCCCATAGTATGTTCTTCCCTGGTGACATCAGATCATGGGTCTGTCTCATTCGAAGTTTCTATCCCATCCACCTACCCACCCAGATATAACCAGACTAAAAAACTTCTCAAAATCTGACTACAGCCTCCTAAGGAAGGGTATCAGTAGCTTCACACCACCACCATCCTCAGAGGATGCAGACAATTATGCTGAACAGTACATTGTTAATGCAGTATACAAGCACTTGTACAGCTGCATGGACTCAGCCATAACCAGAAAAACTAAAACCTTCTCCTCAAGGACACACAAACCACTCTGGTGGACATCCTCCATCAACAGGCTTCACAACAAAAGGAAGAAACTGTTGTCCAAGGGTAAAAAGGAACAAATTCCAAATTGGAAAAACTCCCTCCTTAGCCTCAACAAGCAAATTGGATTGAAGTGAAAACCTCCAAGTCCAATTATGAATCAAAACTAGCCTTCAAAACAAAGGGAAACCACAAAGCCTTCTTCAATTTTGTCAGAAACCTCCATAACAAAGCCCAAGTTTGAACCAAATTAGTGTTTAGCGGTATCACTTACACTGATCTTGTTGACTTAGCCAACCTGCTTGCAGATAGGTTCAGTGCAAACTTCATCCCCCGCAAAAGCCCATTTGACATCCCTAATACTTATCCCACACCTCACATCTCAATAAAACAAGTGTTAAAGACCCTATCCATGACAAAGAACACAGCTTCTGTGGGATCTGATAGTATCCCAGGCTGTATTCTGCACCATCTCCAGCAAGAACTAGTTTTGCCATTGAGCACCCAGTTCAACCACAGCCTAAGTACAGGCTTCATTCCAGCAGAGTGGAGAACTGCCATTGTCATCCCTTTGTACAAAAGTGGTGCCACTACTGACCCTGGAAACTATCGCCCCATTAGCTTGACAAGTCTGATCTGTAAAGCCATGGAGCATATTATTATGATCTCATAAACAAGGGCATAGGCAATCTCCAGGAACTTGACCCCACCCAGTTCAGATTCGTCAAGGGCAGATTTTGCCTGATGAACCTGGTTGACTTCTTTGGGACTGTCACCAAGGCCCTGGATGAGGGAAAGTCAGTACCTTGACTTGGCCAAGCCCTTTGACACAACCCCCTACTCGGGCATTATCAAAATTCTAACACAACTTGGCATAAATCCCTATCTCACTTGGCTCATCAATAGGACCAACAAGGTCAAAATAGGTGCCTCCACCTCTGACAGCAGACCTGTCACTAGTGGTATTCCTCGGGGATCTGTCCTGCGACCACTACTGTTTGGCATCTACTTCTCAGTGGTCCAGGCAAAGACAAAAGGCCTGTTGCTGACCAAGTTTGTGAACAACTGTAAGTTGGGAGCTGTCACTGACTCCTCAAATGATATTAATGGTCTTATAGCAGCAAATTACTGGTGCCAAAGTCATGGCCTTAAGTTAAATGTAAAAAATGTATTATACCATTTGGCAAAAACAAGGTCCCTGTTGATTACCACATCAAAGGCAACACCATAAGCACAGAACCTGTTGTGAGAGACCTGGGTACTCAGGCTGACAGCAATCTCACATTCGACCATCATGTATTGGCAGTGGTCAGAAAAGTCTTTTACTTGGCTCATCTCATAAGTAAAGGAATTGCATCCAGAAAAAAGCAGGTTATTACCTCTCTGTACTCCTGCATCATTAGGGCAGTAATTAAGTATAATGCCCTATTTGGTATGTACCTGTGCTCCAACTGGAAAGGCATCAGAAATACCTCACAAAGAGAATCCATGGCCAGCAACACCTGTCCTATGTAGATAGGCTCAAATAACTATCACTCTTCTTGGTATCGTACACACTGCTCAGATTCGATCGTACCAGTATGACTCAGTCATAGTCCATGTGGGTGCAAATGACCTGAGACAAACCTCCCTGGACTATATGAAGAAACACATGACTGAGCTCTCAGAATGTGTGTTACAGGCAGGTATGAGCCTAGCATTCAGCAACATTCTATTGTCTCCAAGACTGATGCCACAATACCATTAAAAGGGGTTCAATATTTGACAGCCTGGGAGAAGATGATTGACAGACCACTCTGCTTTGCCAGGGATCATATTCAGCTGTCGCCACTTGGATTTCAGATACTGGCCAAAACATTATCCACCCCTACAGTGCCTTTTTTAGACATTGTCAAACAGGCAAACCTTCCAACATAACAAAATCTACACAGGATAAGCTATAGGTATTACTGCTCAATGCTAGGAGTCTCAACAAGAAACTAAACTCCCTGGAAGTACTCCTCACCCTGGAGAATGCAGACATCTGTGGAATTACTTAAACACAGTTCAAAGCCAAGGAAAGCACACCTGCAGTACATGACTATAATACCTTTTGCACATTATGATCACCCACTGCTCATGAAATGGCAAAAGGTGGAGGTGTATCCATCTGAAAAAAGGATAAGTCAGCCTCAAGACTGGTCAAACAATGTGGTATGCTTTAGTTACTCCATGTCCAACTAACCATAGGAAAAAAAAATTACCAACTCCTTGCTAACTACAGGTCTCCCAACATGAAACAGGAAACCCATGCATTCAGACAATACCATACTCACTGGTGATTTCAACTACCTCTCCATTAACTGAAAAGATTATATGACCACTAACATGCAGATTCAAAGATTTCTATACTTTGTCAATGCAAATGCCCTGGAGTAGCTCATCTGCAATCCTACTTTGGGTACAAATATTCTGGACCTGGTACTCACAAATATGGGAGAGAGTCTGACTAGCCTTAAATGCAAGGCCATTGAAAGAATAGTCATGGACTTGATAAATGTTGACACAGGAAACCTCCCTCACTGGACCCAACACAGTTTGGCTTTGTCAAGGACAGGGCATGCCTGCTGAATCTGGTGGACTTCTTTGCGAAAGTCACCAGGGCCACAGATGAGGGCAAAATAGTGCATTCTGCAAACCTTGACCTGGCTAAGGCATTTGACACAATTCCATGCTCTGGTATTATAGATAAACTCACAACACTGGGCATAAATCCCCATGTCACCAGATGGATAGCCATACAGCTCACAGACAGAACACATTGTTAGAGTGGGTAAATCCAGATCCAGCAAGAGGCAAGCTACTAGAGCTTTCCAATGTTAGTAAACCATTGGGTAAAAATGTACAGCAAAAAACTTTTCAAAGATTCTGTTAGCTTATAGCTGAGAAAGCAGCTATTAGAAGCAAGATAATTACTAATGAATACATAATAATACTCTGCACTCTCATATGTTGAACTCTCTTTATTAAATAACTCTAGTAGAATTTAGAATTTATGTATAATTTGAGATAATCTGTCATCAGTTTTTCTTTTTTACTTTTAAAACTTAAATTTATTGTAACTGTTTTTTAACCCAGGTTTAGCATTTGATTTTTTGCCTACTGTGACTTTAACAATGTTTAAATATGCCTAATACCTACTGTAACCTACATTTCCTGGAGCTTTTCTCCCCAGGACTCCATTGAAAACGGGTTCTTTTTGGCCCAATGGACTATCCTGGTAAACCAACTGCAAATAAAATAAATAAATAAAATAAGATAATAAAATCATTTTTTTTTCCTGTGAGTGGAAAAGACTGATGAAATTAGCCCTGGTTTCTGAAAAACTGAACCACTGTATGGGGGAGTCTGTGTGGTTAAAAAAAAAAAAAGTTGAAAGTTTGTTTAAGCAAGTTTGTATGTGATGAAAGAACTGATAAGTATGTTGAGCTAAACTAGACATGTTTGGAGCTAAAACCAAAATCATCATTGTTTGGGATATATTGGTTTGCAATCTATGAAGGTTTGGTGTTTGCAATTGTGTTGGACTGAATAGGGTCAGATAGATTATTAGTTATTATTATTTAGGTTTTTTTTAATTTCTATGTGATTATTTCTGTTTTCCTTGGATATGATTCACCTCTACATATTTAATCTGCATCAGCTCTCAACTTTTTTTATTGTTTATGTAATATTTTATTTCTTCAGCTTTAAGATTTTGTGCAGCACCTGGCCATATTTATGTATTATTTTACTGATAATAGTAATATGTACAATTGTAGGCTTGAAGCAAACTTTGGCATCTATCTCCACATTACAGTTGCTATATCAATGTTTATACTTTACTTCTGGCTGTTAATGGAGAGTTCCACTGCAACTCTTGGGTCTCGTGCCCATTAAGAAGAAAGCAGTGAAAGAGTCGTGGAGATTTCTGCCAGCATTCCCTAAGGATTGTGTGTGTGTGTAGAGGAGGAGAACCAAATTTGTTTGAAAGGCAGTTTCCATGTACAAGGAGCACTGGAAAGACACTATGATTTGTCTGGGGTAGTAGGCAAGTGACCTAGCTTAGTAAGTGGTTTGTATGTATTGCTAGTCTGGGTATGAATATGGGACATGCCAAGGGCCTTGAAGCCAGGTTACAGCTTGGCATTTGTAAGCTCTCCTCTTTTTTTCTTTTTCTGTTGGATACCGATAGTGTGAATTGAGAAACCATTAGACCTACTTGCGACAGTTGAGCAGATCCACGGACCCTAGCCCTTGCACCTCATTCTCAGGTGGTACAGTGGTTACACTGATGGGATTCACACCCCTCCAGTGCAAGCCAGAGCCCAGTCCTTCACATTTGGTTAACAGTGATAGGACTCAAACCACATTCATGCTGTCTTTGTGTTTACTGTCAGAGGAGTCATGGAATCTATAGTTTTGTAATTTTACTACAAAACAAAAATAGGAGCATATATTTTGTAGTTGTGGCATATCTTATTGTATTCGTTGTTTATTACCTGTAGTACCTTTGTTGGCATGCTTCTTTACTTACTTACAGACATGACTATGCTTTTTATAAATTAATTATATCAGATTATTCAGTTCCGTAGAAAAGACAACATAAAGTAATGATTTCACTGTTTGAAAGTAAACTCTTTTTAATAGCTGCATTTGGTTATCACAGCATTATATTTGAGAGCAAATATTGTCTTCTTTTAAATCAGTGCATTATTTACAGTTTCATTTCTTAAAATAATTTTTAATTGGTTCATCACTTCAAGCTTTTACTTATAAGCTATGGATGTTTAGCTCTTATGGACATATTCTTAATCTATTTTATAAAATGTATTATACACATTTCTTTTCTGTCTCCTATAAACATAGTATAAAAAAAAGTGATTATGTATTTTATTAAAAAGCAATTTTGTGAGAAGAAAATGCATGCAAACACTGGGGATTTAGAGACCTCCACTGCATGCTTGTACTGCTGAATTTGTAAAATAGTCATCCTGATTTAGGAATCCCTTTTAAAGCCATTTTTTAAGTTGATCTGTATTATTGATGAAGGAAATAAATGGCCACCTGCAAAAAAAAAAAAAATATATATATATATATATATATATATATAATACAGAAAAGAGACATAATGAAAGAGGAGGTATAGGAATATGAAGAATTCACATCACATACTTTCAAATGAGTTGGCTAATGTACACAGAAGATCAACAGTGACGGGCAGATTGTGGGATGTAAGTCTACAGTTTTGGGCTAGCAAGATGCATCTTTAAGAACTGAGAAAGTATAAAGAATGTATTAATTATACAGACTATGAATAAAACTCCTATCTAACAATGGGATTTGGAAAGACAGACTAATTGGAAGAGTTTCTTGCAGTGAGGTATATGGAGATTCTTTTGAGCTGTGTGACTATTTCTTAAACTTAATTGTCTGTAATTTAATAATTGGATGTAATTCCACTATAAAAATGAATGGTCTTCACAAGTCAGTAGCTAATTCCTGAGAAGGCATATATTAGTCAAAGGTTCTCCTGGAGAGAAACAAAGTGAAGGTGAATCAAATAAGATACCATAAAACCAAGAAGATGTGTGTGTTTGTACTAAAATCAGTAGTTACTCAACATACTTGTATTAAGTTAATGTGATTTATTAGAAATGGTGGAAAAATTGTAGACAGGAAATGGGAAAGACTGGGCCAGGAAATTTAATTTAAAAAAAAAGTCTGAAAATTCATTCATCATGTTCTTCAGAGTCTGAGCCATGTAATGTGATAGCTATTTGATAAACTAATGCAGAAGTGAAATGAACTGCATACCTTCTCTTAGCATCACTACCCCAAAACACTGAACACAAAACATAACCATATTTACGACAAGGATTTGTAGAAACTGCAAAATAAAAAAGTGTGGCAGTATAGTGTGTTAACTTCCCAAAAAAATAATATAAAGTTTTCTTTTTTCCCCAAAGTTTGTAGATCCCTCCATCTGAACTCCGCCCAATATCTGGGAGACAGTAAGGCGGGAGTGGCAGCAGCCCTAGCCGGGCCCCTTGGTTTGTAAAAATACTCATCATTGAATACAAAATAATTATGAGTCAAGCAAAATTCCAATAAAGAAATCAAAAAACTAGTCCTAGGACCTTCACCTAACATATTGTGAATGGCTTCAAGCCCCCACCTGATATTAATGTTTGTATATAAGGACTTGACATCAATAGTCACCCAATAGAAGTCACTATTCCAAGAAATTTGGGATACTTCATTAATCAAATCTTGAGTGTTACTGATGTGAGCACTCACTCTATTAAGATAAATTTTCAACTGAAAGTCCAAAAAGACATTAACATTCTCCAAAAAAGAGCCTATCCCTGATACTATGGGCCTACCAGGGGGCTCAATTAAATCTTTATGGATCTTTGGCAGAGCGTATAATATAGGTGTAATAGGGTCCTTTATATACATTTTCTTAATATCAGCATGCAAGAAAAATCCTAGTCGTTCTCCCCTTTCCAAAAAAGTTAACAATTCTTCATTGTAGAGTTTTACAGGGTCCCCATCAAGTTTAATATATTCTTCACTATTAGAGAGCAATCTATTAACCATCATGCAGTAGTCAGGTCTATTCAAAATAACCCAATTACCCCCTTTATCAGCACATTTGAATATATAATCATTTTTCAGTTTTTTGAGATTTTTTAAAGCCTGCCATTCACCTTTACTTAAATTAAATTGTTTTTTCTCTCTACAAAATTCCTTGAACATTAACTCTGTCTCTTTTAAAACAACTTTTTGAAAAACTGAAATAGCTGGTATAGAAATGGTAGGTGTAAATTTACTTCTAACATTTCTAAATTTAGGCATCATTAACTTTCCATATCCTGTCAAATAATTGACATTAGAGCTAATATCAGTATTAGGACAAATTGAACAATCATCACCTTCTTCCAAAGAGCAGTCAAATTCATCATATTCATAGTTATATACAGATAGATTCATTAAGCTTTCATCAAAATCAATTTCATTAGACACTCCATCTTGAATTTGAGTTGAATTAGAAACAGTAGCATTTACATTCACATTCGTATTCTTAAATTTTCTAAAATACACTCTTAATAAGAGCTTACGAATAAATGTTTTCACTTCTAAATAAACATCAGCAAACGAAGGGAAAATGGTAGGAACAAATTTACTCCCCTTATATAAAACATTCAACATATCATGGTTTAAACACAAATCCGATAGATTAACACACTCCAATGAAGTTGCATTATAACAAGTTCCATTAAATGCAATAGTTCTCAAACCTTCATTTATAACGGTTTCGCCCCTTTCTGCCGTTTCTTCCATTTCTCTCCTTATTGTAGTTGTCGTTTTGAAAGTTCATATTCTCCGCTGTACTGAGATTGGAAGCTTCATTAGAAGCTTCTCCAACTTCCCTATCAGTAACTCGGTTCGGAACAACAGTTCTTGCAAAAGAAACATTTTTAGTAAGTTTCTTTTTCTGTAGAAGAAAAAGATGACGCTGATGCTGAATAGTTCCTTCGTTTGGAGCTGCGAGTCCAGCTCCTCCCCCTAGAGTGATTACGTACAGGCTCACGCTGCCAGCTAAAAATAATGCCTGTCTCGTAATCTTTTAAGTCCCGGACTAGTTTATTGTGTTTTCTCTGCACAATATCAGCCTCTAATTTGTTCATTTTGTCACTTATGTTGGCCATTTGAACTCTGTAGTTCACTTCAGCAACAAGTTCATTTTGCAATGACGAAATCTCATTTTTAAGTTTGTCATGAGATTTTTGATTTCGTTTGATCAATATCCAAAGCCAACCTATGGTACATGAAAGAGAAGTTTGTTTCCATTCCTCTAAAAGATCAGATTCATCATCTGAAAAAGGCGCAGCTGGCAGCTTATCAATGCGTAACCCTCGGGAGGTGATGTTGAGACTCACATATTTCTCCAGGAGCCTAGTGTCAAAATACAGCGCAACTTCCTTAGCCATTAATTTATTTAACTGGGCAAAACGACCATCTGCGTCTGTATTCCGCTCCAAGTTCCAGGGATCGTTGCTAGTAAATCTTTTATCACACTCCACCACCATGTCCTGAAACAGCAAAGCATTAAATGCAGGGCTCCGTTCGGAGCTTCCACTACTCGACATAGATGAAAAGAGTTCAATAATCTCTACACGAGAATGTTTGATCAAAATTAGGATCAAAAATAGCTCACTGAAAAAGTACGGCTTGAATCCAATATTCAAATAAAGCAAACGATACAAAGAGCACAAAAGTAGATAAACTGATAACACACCAAACAGCCAATACTTAATCCAGCGAAAAATTTCTTTTATTTCTTTTCCAAAAGACTGATGAAATTAGTCCTGGTTTCTGAAAAACTGAACCACTGTATGGGGGAGTCTGTGTGGTTAAAAAAAAAAAAAAAGTTGAAAGTTTGTTTAAGCAAGTTTGTATGTGATGAAAGAACTGATAAGTATGTTGAGCTAAACTAGACATGTTTGGAGCTAAAACCAAAGTCATCATTGTTTGGGATATATTGGTTTGCAATCTATGAAGTTTGGTGTTTGCAATTGTGTTGGACTGAATAGGGTCAGATAGATTATTAGTTATTATTATTTAGTTTTTTTTTTTTATTTCTATGTGATTATTTCTGTTTTCCTTGGATATGATTCCCCTCTACATATTTAATGTGCATCAGCTCTCAACTTTTTTATTGTTTATGTAATATTTTATTTCTTCAGCTTTAAGATTTTGTGGCTACTATTATATTTATGTATTATTTTACTGATAAGGCAATATGTACAATTGTAGGCTGGCAAACTTTGGCATCTATCTCCACATTACAGTTGCTATATCAATGTTTATACTTTACTTCTGGCTGTTAATGGAGAGTTCCACTGCAACTCTTGGGTCTCGTGCCCATTAAGAAGAAAGCAGTGAAGAGTTGGAGATTTCTGCCAGCATTCCCTAGGAATTGTGTGTGTGTGTGAGAGGGAGAACCGAATTTGTTTGAAAGGCAGTTTCCATGTACAAGGAGCACTGGAAAGACACTATGATTTGTCTGGGGTAGTAGGCAAGTGACCTAGCGTAGTACGTGGTTTGTATGTATTGCTAGTCTGGGTATGAATATGGGATATGCCAAGGGCCTTGAAGCCAGGTTACAGCTTGGCATTTGTAAGCTCTCCTCTTTTTTTCTTTTTCTGTTGGATACTGATAGTGTGAATTGAGAAACCATTAGACCTACTTGCGACAGTTGAGCAGATCCAAAGACCCTAGCCCTTGCACCTCATTCTCAGGTGGTACAGTGGTTACACTGGTGGGATTCACACCCCTCCAGTGCAAGCCAGAGCCCAGTCCTTCACATTTGGTTAACAGTGATAGGACTCAAACCACATTCATGCTGTCTTGGTGTTTACTGTCAGAGGAGTCATGGAATCTATAGTTTTGTAATTTTACTACAAAACAAAAATAGGAGCATATATTTTGTAGTTGTGGCATATCTTATTGTATTCTTTGTTTATTACCTGTAGTACCTTTGTTGACATGCTTCTTTACTTACTTACAGACACGACTATGTTTTTTATAAATTAATTATATCAGATTATTCAGTTCCATAGAAAAGACAACATAAAATAATGATTTCACTGTTTGAAAGTAAACTCTTTTTAATAGCTGCATTTGGTGCCACAGCATTATATTTGAGAGCAAATATTGTCTTCTTTTAAATCAGTGCATTATTTACACTTTCATTTCTTAAAATAATTTTTAATTGGTTCATCACTTCAATCTTTTACTTATAAGCTATGGATGTTTAGCTCTTATGGACATATTCTTAATCTATTTTATAAAATGTATTATACACATTTCTTTCTGTCTCCTATAAACATAGTATAAAAGTGATTATGTATTTTATTAAAAAGCAATTTTGTGAGAAGAAAATGCATGCAAACACTGGGGATTTAGAGACCCTTCCACTGCAAGCTTGTACTGCATGTATGAGAAGGAAGATATTTGTAAAATAGTCCTGAGAACTTTTAAAGCATTTTTTAAGTTGATCTGTATTATTGATGAAGGAAATAAAATGTACCTGCAAAAAAAAAAAAAAATATATATATATATATATATATATATATAATACAGAAAAGAGACATAATGAAAGAGGAGGTATAGAATACAAGAACACATAACATACTTTCAAATGAGTTGGCAATGTACACAGAAGATCAACAGTGACGGCAGATTGTGGGATGTAAGTCTACAGTTTTGGGCTAGCAAGATGCATCTTTAAGAACTGAAAGTATAAAGAATGTATTAATTATACAGACTATGAATAAACTCCTATCTAACAATGGGATTTGAAAGACAGACTAATTGGAAGAGTTTCTTGCAGTGAGGTATATGGAGATTCTTTGAGCTGTGTGACTATTTCTTAAACTTAATTGTCTGTAATTTAATAATTGGATGTAATTCCACTATAAAAACGAATGGTCTTCACAAGTCAGTAGCTAATTCCTGAGAAGGCATATTAGTCAAGGTTCTCCGGAGGAAACAAAGTGAAGGTGAATCAAATAAGATACCATAAAACCAGAAGATGTGTGTTTTGTACTAAAATCAGTAGTTACTCAACATACTTGTATTAAGTTAATGTGATTTATTAGAAATGGTGGAAAAATTGTAGACAGGAAATGGGAAAGACTGGGCCAGAAATTTAATTTAAAAAAGTCTGAAAATTATTCATCATGTTCTTCAGAGTCTGAGCCATGTAATGTGATAGCTATTTGATAAACTACTGCAGAAGTGAAATGAACTGCATACCTTCTCTTAGCATCACTACCCCAAAACACTGAACACAAAACATAACCATATTTACCACAAGGATTTGTAGAAACTGCAAAATAAAAAAGGTGGCAGTATAGTGTGTTAACTTCAAAAATAATATATAAAAAAGTTTTCTTTTCCCCAAAGTTTTAGATCCTCCCTGAACCCCCAATATTGGGAGCTATAGCCTCCAAACTTCTGTATCTCTAAAGATACTGAGGCAGTATACCACAGTAATTTGTTAATTCTAATTGCCTAACCCCATTTTGGAAATATCATCAGTAACTACAGCCTAGGTATTAGTAGGAGAAATAGTGGTTCTCATTTCTTAAAATGTATACATTTTGTTGTATCAAGCAGTTGTGAGCCACTTAAGGTATAAAAGACAGACAAATATATGTGAAGGAGAAAAGATCAACTAAGCTGTAATGTATTTTGTTGTAGCACACACAACAAACATTTAAGTAATGTTACCTCTGTTTATGAAAGAAGAACAAAGTACCACTAGCCTTTTCTTATCCATCCTCAAGCAGGAGACCATTAGTCCAAATTGCCAATTGCCCCAAGATGGCAGTGTCTGGTTAAGTGACTTGCTCAAATTCAAACAGTGGGCAAATGAAGGCTGAAGGAATTGAAACCTGTATCACAAGTAAGAGGTTATTAATAACTCAGAGAATTAGTCCTTTGTACTAACTGCCAGAGAATAAGTTGGCAGTTAGCATAAAATCTTCCAAAGCTAGTTACGAAAATAAAATTGCCAAAGATTCCAAAGACAACCACAAGGCATTCTATAGCTATGTCAAGAACCTAAATGGCAATGCTCAGATCTGCTCTGAGCTACAACAGAATGGCATTAAATATACTGATCCCAAGGATATTGCCAATATCCTGGCAGAGTGATTCCGTGCAAATGTCACCCCCCCTCTCACCCCCTAAGGGGCCCATCTCATTACCGAAAGATTGCCAAATTCTGGTAATAATGGCCACACAGGTAAAAAATGCACTCTCCAAAACTAATAATACAGCATCCATGGGACCAGACCACATCCCAGGCTGTGTACTACATGAACTACAAAATGAACTGGCATCTCACCTAAAGTGTCATGTTTAATCATAGCCTCACCTCAGGCTTTGTGCCCACTGAATGACGCACAGCTACAGTTATCCCACTGCACAAGGGGGGGATCTACTTTGGATCCTGGGAACTACCACCCCATCAGTCTGAGGAGCCTGATCTGCAAAGCTATGGAATGTATTAATATGGAACTTGTAAACAAAGACATTAGCAACCTTCAAACACTGGACCCCATACAGTTTGTGTTCATGAAAGACCGATCTTGTCTCCTAAACCTGGTTGACTTCTTTGAATCAGTCTCCAGAGTTGTGGACAAGGGTAAGGTGGTCCACACAGCCTATCTGGACCTCACCAAGGCCTTCAACACCATCCCCCACTCTGGAATCATAGATAAACTTACTAAGCTGGGCACTAATCCCTGCATCACTTGATGGGTTGCCAACTGGCTTACTGACAGATCAAAGACTGTAAAAGTAACCGACTCCAAATCCAGCTCCAGACAAGTGACAAGTGGAGTACCTCAGGGTTCAGTCCTGGGACCGCTCTTGTTTGGCATCTACTTCTCTGAAGTACAGGCTAGCACTAAGGGACTCTGGCTAACAAAGTTCGTAGATGACTGTAAACTGGGAGCCATTATTGAATCCCCAAATGATGTGGATATTCTACAAAAGGGTCTTACAGAAACAGATGCTTGGTACCAGAGCCATGGGCTGAAGCTCAATGCCAAGAAATGTATAGTTATCCCCTTTGAGGAAAAAACATGTACCCATGAATTACCACATAGGTAGCAGTACACTAAACACTGAAAGTGTGATAAGAGACCTAGGGACACAGATGGACAGTGGTCTCACCTTCGATAACCACATCGCCACAACAGTCAGGAAATCCTTCTATGTGACACACCTCATCACTAAGGGCTTTTCATTCAGAAAAAAGGAGGTCATTGTCCCACTGTACTCATCTCTCATTAGACCCATTATAGAATACAATGTCCCGTTTGGTATGTATCTCTCAAGACATCTGCAACAACTGGAAAGGCCGCAGAAATACCTCACTATAAGAATCACAGGCCTAAAGCAGATGCCCTATGCTGACCGTCTAAAAAAAACTCCACCTATACTCTGTCGCATATCGTCTACTCAGAGGTGATCTCTGCTTAACATACAAGGCTATGTCAAACCCAGAGCTGTTGGACATGCTACACTTAAAGAAAAACACGCTCCAGGGATCTAAACCTTGTCATCACAATGAACAAAACATGCTGGAGGGATAGGTTCCTGACCCAGAGACTCCCCAGACTCTGGAGTAGACTACCAATAAATGTTGAGCAGAGTGCCTCTTTGGCCCTCTTCAAAAGGAACCTTGATGATTGGATGAGAGATAGGAAATTCACCCCAGGGATCACTTCAGTCACCCTGCTAGACAGGGGTCCAGGGAAGTAATACTATGGGAAGAAATAGCCAGGGAATTGTTATGGCTAGGCATATATAGGCCCTAGGGCTGATAACCTAGTACCAGCCTATGAACCTGATGTAATATACCCCCAGAACATGTTAGCTACTAAACCCATGCTTCTTTAATTTCTCCTACTGGGACATAAAAGTAAATTTTAGTGGTATATGGTAGGTTTTCCTCGTCATTGTGCAAAACTGGCTTTTAAGTTATGTGTAGGTAATGCCTGTCTGTAGTATACTTTTAGGAATGATTGCAAAAATGAATAAATAAAGTAATATGAGATTATCACAGGCCTTGTTTTCCCAGAGCGAAAATTAAATGACTCTTTTTCAGCTTAACAGCTCTTATTGAGCAGCTTGCACAAAGAGTAGATAGCCTGTATTCAACTTTTAGTGCTATGCAAACTCAGCACGTTTGGGAGGTGAATGGCACTAACAATTCTGAAAATGTATAAACAGGCTCTGAAGGAAGTTCGATTCCACCATACCAGAGGCAGCAAACTGCCTTATTGACAGGATTGCAGCAACAGCAGACTAGTGGATACCAAGCTGAACAAATGGCAAGAACTGTTGGTATGTCTCTTTTAGGTGTGAGTAAAGCACCCCATTCTTATACTTCATTAACTAGTTATAATAGTCAACAGTTAAAGCAAAAATGGGAAGCCCTTGCTTTAGGGACTGGTTTAAAAGGGACCTCAATTTTTCTGGTAATTCCCCTGGTCAGCAAACTTTTAATGACAGTATACATGAGAAACTGAATAACTGTGATTATAAGCTGCATAAGTTCAAAAATTACAGCTTGAAAATGCTTATCTGGAGTAATAACATTATATCAAAGGGTTTAGGATTATGGTGCTACCCCAGAGGCTTAGTTGCCAATTTCCCTCTGCATATTGAACTGGTCAGTTTATTTAGCAGATGTAGTTGTGAGTTTCTCAAGGTTTTAATCAAATATAATACTAAGGACATGGGCAATTTGGGTGAGGAACTTGACCAGCTGAAAAACAGCATAAAGCAGGATGAGTCATATGCTAGGTATAAGTTTCAGCATCAGTGCATTTATAGCAGTATTGAACAAAATTTAATGATCTCAAGGAAAATAAATTAAACTTGAATAGAGACAGAGGTGAGTATGTAAGAAAGGTAGCATACCTAAAGCCTCCAAAGAGTCAACAGTCGGATAGAAAAAAAATCATGTTTCTGATGTTGTTACTGCTCCTGAATATTCCCAAGTCCAGGTGGAAACTGATGAGCAGATACAAAATGAGCATGGTTTTGTTAATGACAATCAGCAGTCATTTAATATTAATGATCACCAACAGTTTTCTTACTTAAGATATTCTGAAAGAATTAGAGAAAGGACTGATGAGAATTTTAATGATCAGGATTTTTATACACCTTCACGGAGAAATCAGCAAAGGGAGCCTCAACAGAATTGTTTGCGACGAGGTAGGCAGGTCAGGAACAATTACCAGAACTTGCAGCAACAAGGCCCATCAGTGGTTTCAAATAAACATGGGGACTTTAAATGATACAATTTTTCACAAACTTTGGTTGATTTCAGCATGGCTGATTTTCTTGGCAAAGGACTGCATTTCGTTCCTATGTCTAGGACATATATTTCAACAGTTATTGACCTAAAACTTTATTTACATAAACTTAATTTTAAATTAATGTTTGAAAGTGATACAACAATGTTTGGTGACACACATGTAGCTAGCACATTTCAAGCCACCCCTCCACCCTGCTCTTATGATATATATATGAGAAAATATGTGAACTTGACTTTTGGCACATGTTGCACAAGAGCAACAGGGTTGCAGATAATTTAATAAGTAACGAAAGGGAACTGTTAACATATCTCAAAAGGCAGAATATTAGAGTAATGAAACCTGACAAGGGGGTGTGTTAGTAATTATGAATGTGCATGTCTACCACAAGAGAATGACAAAAAATTATGGAAACAGATACATATGAAGAAGTTTCCAGAAATCAAGTTAATGGAGCCTACAAATGTTTAGTGGTGTCCCTGCAGGACATGTTTCTTGAGAGACGTATTGATATTAACTTGTATAACCATTTATGTCCTGTTCTACATTATCATTGATCTTTGGTTCACTGAAGATTCATAAGAGGCTGAATGAACACCCTATGCATCCCATAGTCGATGGGCAAATTCTGTTACTCAATTTGTAGGAGTAGAAATGCATTTCCGTCTTTAGTCAAAGATTATACTGTAGGGAAATCAAAAGAAAAGGCAAATACAGAGGTAAGAAACTAGGTAATATGTCCTAGAGCTGAAGAAGTTTGATTGTTACAGAGCAGATATTAAAATTAACCCCTAATAGAATTAGATTTGCTTGCCTCCAATCCTAGAGGGAATTTTTGAAGATGTCCCATGGACTCTGTGTAGAAGAAGGCAGTGTGTGAATATGGAAGAGAAGCTTGTTTTTCTTTGCAGGCAATTGCATCATTGCTAAATAGGATTTCTCTTACTTGTAAGGAAGTTAACAGATGCCCTGGCCAAATTTTCCCTTCCCCTATAGTATACATACCACCTCAGGTTCTCCTGAAAAGGGACTAGTAGCCTAGTGGGACTAAACAGTCGACAAAGGATAGCTAGTTAAATTATTCAGGAAAGCCTGAATCCTTTTATAATGCTCCTAAATAATTTAGTGAAATACAATCTGCTTTCTCCCACTCAACATGGCTTAGGTCAGGACACAGCACAAACACTGCCCTTATTTCCTTTTTAGATACAGTAAATAGAGCTCATGATGCTGGTTCCATAGTTTCTGCTCTCTTTCTCGATCTATCAAAAGCATTCAACACCATTTCACACTCACTACTGCTTACCAAACTTTCTAACCTTAGATTATCCCCCCACCCCACAATGGTTCACCAACTACCTCAATAACAGGCAGCAATCCAACAAATGGTAGCACTCCTCCTCCCATTTCACTCCTATTAATACAGGTGTTCCCCAGGGCTCAATACTGGGTCCCCTCCTCTTCATCAAATTTGTCAATGAATCATCAAACTGCAACCCATAGTTCTGTCATCCAATATGCAGATGACTCAACACTAATCTGCACCTCAAAATCTCTCACCAAATTACAGCATCTCACCCAAGAAGCATTCAACTCTACTGAGCACTGGATGCCCCTGAATCACCTTGCCCTAACCCCCCCCAAAAATAAACTCCTATTATCTACCCCCAAAAAAAATCTAGCCCTATCAACAAATCTCTTTTTACTGTCACTTCCCAAAACAACACCATCTTAGAAGTTGTCTCTAGCACAAAATTGCTAGGCGTCATCATCAATGACAAATTAACTTTTGACCCTCATATCCATAGCAACATTAAAAAGACACTGCAAAAGCTTGGTGCCTTATACAGACACAATTGCTACCTCAGTCTCGCCGCAAAAAAAGGCCCTAGCCTCCTTATTTCTACTTCCTTCTCTGCTATAGGGTGCTCCCATCCTCTCCGACCTACAATCCTCCCAAAAAAGAAAACTCAACTCCTCCTACAAATAGATTGCCAAATTTGCTACAAACGCAAAATACTCTACCCACCACTGCTCCTCACTGCATCAACTCAGTTGGCTTGAAGCTCCCCACCCTCTTACTTACATACAATTAACCACAGTCCATAAGATAATCATCCAACCAGAAAGCTGCCCTTCCCTCTCATCCATACTAGCTGCATACCACCCCAATCACCATCTCAAGTTAGAAAACAAAATGTTGCTGTCTATAGAGAAACCCAAATTCTCAGCTGGCAAAATGCTGTATTCCTATGCTGTAAAGAAATTATGAAACAATCTGCCTCCATCTCTCAGAACTATCAGTAATTTTGTATCCTTTAAAAAATCCCTAAAAGTGCATCTTCTCTCTCATTGGCTATGCTCCTGTACCCCACCAAAAAAAAAAACAAAAAAAAAACACCCTGACTTCCCACTGTAGACCCCTATCTCTATCATAATTTATAAAAGTCTACACATTCTTGTCTGTTACCTCCTGTCTCTTTCTGCTGCCTGCTTCATATTTCTAACTCATTCTTTTCACTTGCTTTGCACCCTGATATCTATACTTCTCAGCTTCTAACTCTGCACTTGAATATACCTGTACTAATGCTCTCAGCTCATATACTTCTGCATCCTTCCTTCCTGTTCACAACTGATTTTCTATACACTTTGCCATTTCTACTATCACAGTGATACACTCTGCTACTGTCACTCTCTTCCATCTGATAATAACCTCCCACATTATTTCACCCTATATATTAACCTTTTTTCTCTCTAACAGACTAAGACATTTGTAATTAATGTATGATATCACTGTTATATTTGTGTATTTTTACATTTCAACTTTGTATTCAATTTTCAGTGGATGTACTTTGTTTTTAATTGTTTTGCATGCAATATTGTGGAGCTTTTCTCCCTGGGCCTGCACTGAAAATAGGATCTTACTAGGCCCAGTGGACTTTCCCGGTCAACAATGCAATAAAATAAATAAATCGGTGTGTGCATGCATAGTCATGGGGTATAGGTATATGAAAGAGTTATGAACCTGTATCTTACTTATGCCAAGGTAAAGTGGATGCCTGCTATAGCAATATTTGTTTTGTTCTGAAAAATATCAGTAAACAATTTGTAAAGACTATCACACAAAAACCAAGAACCAAAAACAGACTTCCAATAAAAACCAAGAAGAAACTGTTCCACGTACAAGAATCAGTTTATTGAGTGCTTTTGTCAGCCTCAGTCAGCTGACTTCATCAGATTATTGTACGTGGAACAGTTTCTTCTTGGTTTTTATTGGAAATTTGTAAAGACTGTAACTATATCAGCAAATTATTTATGTTTGCGCTATTTCTATTTTTTTATCATTCAGGGTTAATTTACTACTGAAATCTATAATCTCCATGCATTATGTGCATAATGACAGCAACATATGTGTATCAGTATGTAGTATATGTACACACACACACACACACACACACACACACACATATATATATATATATATATATATATATATATATATATGTATGTATCAACTTTCTAAAATAATAAAAAGCTGATATATACTAAAAATGTAGCTCACCTCAAACTCTGTCTCATTTTAATAACATGCCAAATTTTAAGTTTGGAGAGGATAAAAAAAAAGAGGGAAATATATAATTTTACCACTCACGCCCCAAGGACTTATTAAAGCAGAAGCCATTTTCACCTATGCATGACCACACAGCTGATACCAGCTAAGGAGAAAGGCAGTTCAGTTTAGATGTCTAGAATAGTACCTCTCCTGAGAAGGAATGACACTGGCACAGCTTAACAACTAATGAGGCCATTCATGTGGATAAAGATCGCCTTACTAAGCTGTAGCCAAATTTGAGATTATATAAAACGTTATTCCTCTTGCAGAGGATAACCTCACTGAGATTTCTTAAGGTAGCTGTGTTCATTTCTGATACAAAGAAAGTCTTCACCTGTGCAGATTAGCAATATGCTTTTTTTGCAAGCTGTAGTAATGCATGGTTTAAAATATTAGCTTGCTTATTAATTTCAGTACAAGTACTTCATATAAGTCCTTAGTTTCCATTTCAGACACACAGACATGAGCTTATGAACAGAGATGCACAATTGCAGCCTGGATGAAGACAAAAGAATGTAAATGTTTCAAGTCTTGGTTACAGTTTTCTTTGATCTGGTATATTTGGGCTAATCTTTTTAAATCATCTCTGAATTTCTTCTTGCATATTTAAACACTGTTGTAGAAATGTTTCAGCTACTGTCATAGAGCTGTAGTGAATTTAGTGTGGTGATTACACTTTGATATTCAGAAAAAGACAAATCACTTCTATAGAATGAGACCCAGTCATAATAAACATTAAGCACCCCCTGCTTGATTTGTTAAGGTTGAGTATCATGCTAGGAATGTTAAAGTACCAGTACTGATCAGTAAATGATGGGTGGCAGAATAAAAAAACAGGTTTGTTTCTGTCCGCAGATTGTGCCAGTAATGTGCCCCTGACGTTTTCTAACATAACAGAATCTCTTACACAATTTTTCAGAAAGCAGTTGCTAACTGCTTTCTGGCTTCGATAGCTGGCCAAACACTTAGTGATTTTTTTTCTTCTGTAACTAGTACTACATGGAGCAGATAAAGCTCCATGTACTACAAAAAATTATGATAGGGACTCCAATCATGACTATTTATTATCTGTTCTCAACATGGAATGCCAAGATTCACCTCTTAGGCTTAGCTTTCAAAGGTGAATTTCTTGGCATCCATCCTGAGGGCACATAATCGGTGACCCACTCAGTATCCTTTATATTGAGCAGCCTACTTATTGTAAACTCTTCCCAACTTCATCAGTGACCAGACACCTAGTTGTTTCCACAGATTCTCCACTCACCCCCATAGGTCACACATTTAAAGAATGTCGGAGACACTCAAATTTCAATCCAGACATATTTAACAGTATGCTGTCCTCTAAACTGGACATTTCTCTTAAACCTACCCCTGGATGAATTAGTCCAAGAATTCAACACCATGTTTCTACATATCCTAAACTCCATTGCCCCTCCCCTTACTAATCAACGTAAATCCCTCACTTCTCCCTGGCTCACCCAATCCACATGCAGTCTCATGCACAAACAAGATAATATCTGGAAACTCGGGATCAAAAACAAATTGCCAGCCCACATTCAAACATATAAAGAACTTGGTTAAAAGAACAGGTTAACACCAAAAAGAAAAATGTCGCCCTTAATACCCAGACTGCACATAACAAAATGCCCCAAAAAGATCTGGGACTGTATCAGTCAAATCCTCCACCCAGAAAACCCCTCAACACCCAAACCCTGTCATAACAATACACACGTCGAAACAGCTACCATTTTAAATTCTTTCTTCATTGACTCCATAACAAACTTACATCCAACTAACATCTACTAACTCTTCTCACAACTTCCATACCACATCTAACCCTAACAACAACTTTTCCTTCAAACCTGTGGCCACTAACTATATCAAAGCTCTCCTATCCATGCTCAAGCCCTGCTCTTCCTCTGCCGACAAACTTCCACCACCCTACCTTAAGCTAGCAGAAAGCTCCATTGCTCACCCCATTTCCATCCAATTAAATCAATCAGTATCAGAATCCATAGTCCCCTCACTCTGGAAAAAAATTTACACCATACCCATTAATAAAGGAGGTAATTTCTCTGAACTAACTAACTACTGACCTATCGCCAAACTCTTCTCCCCCTCACAAATATTAGAAAAATGTCTTCACACACAAATACTAAACTACCTGCTTTAGAAGACCTTCTCAACCCTGCCCAATATGGTTTCTGTCCCAACCACAGTACCTCAACCACCCTCATCTCCTTTTATCCACACCATATCCCAGGCTAGAGACAACAAACATGTCTTCTATCTCTTCCTTGATCACTCTAAAGCCTTTGACACAGTCTCCCACCTCAAACTCCTCTCTAAACCTCACCAACCTTAACCTCTGTACCTCCACCCTCAACTGGTTCTCCTGCTAACTCTCCGACAGACAACGGTCTGTCAAATGGCACTCTGCACTCTCTCTCTCTTCCTCACCATCAAGATGAGTGTCTCTCAATGCTCTGTCATTGGCCCACTACTATTCAACATATTCACTAATCTTCTCTTTACAGCCTGTCCACAGACAACTCTGCCATTATCTCTACCTCAGATACCCTCTCTGACCTTCACACTCTCACCCAAAACTCCTTCAATTTAGTTGAAAAATGGCTAACCACTAACCAACTAATTCTGAATCCCAATAAGACCAAACTCCTGCTATTTCTCCCCAAATAACTCAATTACCATAAACCCAACTTCACTTAACAACACTCCTATTAACATTGAAGCCCACACGAAACTTATTGGCGCCATAACAGAAGATCAACTAAAATTCAACCTATATGTTCAACACTGTATAAAACAAACCCATCAAAAACTCAGTCTTCTGTATAGAAATAAAAAATGTCTTACATAAGACTTCCGTACATACATTGCTCATGCCTACCTTCTATCCAGTCTTCTCTATAGCTCAGAAATCCTTATGACCTTGCCTACAGGCCTAGTAGGTAAAGGTGAAATCACCTACAATAAAATTGCCAGGTTTGCAACAAACCAAACATATCTATCCCGTCACTGCCACACTCTCAAGGCTCTAAATTGGTTAGAATTCCCTCACCAACTTCTGTCCTCACAACTGCTTGTCATTCACAACATCCTTAACACGCCCTACTCTTTCCCTAACTTCTCCTCTCTCATCTCTCTTCATACTCCTCCTAGAAACATCAAGAACTCCGATCAACTACTTGTAGAAATATACAAACCTAAATGATCCATAGGCCAAATACTGTACAGTTATATCCCTGCTCTAAACTGGAACAAACTCACCCTGCCATGCATACAATACCTCACATAATGGAATTCAAAAATCACTCAAAGATCACCTGCAGTACTGCTGGACCTGCACTGTAACCCATCTTGAATTTCACTATCTTACTGAACAGAAGATACTTACCCTAGTACCCCTGAACCCTCCATCTGAAGTTCTTATTAGGCATTTCAAATCAATTGACCAATCAGATGCAGTATTGGAGCACACACCTACCAAAATGTATCAGGTTCTTCCATTCATAAATTTTCCATTCAGAGAGACTACCTGCATAAATATTACTCTTATATCTTCCAGAAGAGGATACAAGAGTGATATTTATGCAGACTGTGAAACTAAACATATGATATACATCACTGTGTGAGATTCCTGCAATGCATTTTATGTAGAAAAACTGCTAGAGTAGAAAGAACGAATACCCAAACATGAATGATAGTCACGTATAAGTCAATAAAAGTCCCCTCATCCCCTGACTAGGCACATTATTCTGAATGAAGGGCATGGCTTCAGCTTTATGGTGTTACAATCTGTATTGGATAGAATTTGAGGAGGGGACATTTCTGACAATGAATGAGTAGAAATGAACTGGATAATTGAATTACAGGTTGACAAACCACCCCGCCTGAATAGTAATGTACCTCTAAAACCCACGTTTAAAGGGCAGAGACTTCATGGGTAGTCTCTCTGAATGAAAAATTTATGAATGGAAGCACATGATACATTTTGGTAGGTGTGTGCTCCAGTATTGCATCTGATTGGTCAATTGATTTTAAATGCCTAATAAGAATTTCAGACCAGTACATTTTCAATAGATCTAAAGAAGGGTTGGAGAAACCTGAAAGTGCTCATCTCCTTTATGTTTACTTGTTTTTAACTGCGTTTGAGTTTTTAACTTGGCAATAAAAACTTTTTTTTTTTTTATGCCTGATTTTGTGGTGACCGCACTGGATTTTTATGCTTTTATTTTGTTGATTCTCCTGTGGTGTGGTTCTCTGGTAGCTGCTCCTTGTGTTTTTGGAAATATCTATTATTTCATCTCTCATGTCCTTCTTGTTTAAACTAGATAACATTTTGCAGTCTTATAAATGCTTAGTTTACGTGTGTACTGAAATTGCACATGCTATATCACAATATATGTGATTCCCTCAATTGTGCTTATTCACTGAATTTACTGTTTCTCTTAAGTAGTCTCTCAATGGTGTAAAAATCACAGATCATCTATACATTACAACTGAAATTTCCACATTCAAAAAAAAAAACATGCTAACAGATGCTGTTTTAGACTTTTCAGAAATTTACATTTCATTATAGTTTTCATTCGGCTTTCTGAAATACTGCCCATTATAATTCTACTGTCAAGCTCATTAGAAAATGTGTTGTTTGCAATGAAAACTGTCGACCATTACAAGAGATGAATAGCAGACATTGTCATTTATTAATCTTGAGTCATGAATGCAAGACATCACATCTAGTCTAAACTAAAACAGCATGCATATGTGATGTACAGCTGTTAAGGAAAGCAGTGTATGAAAGCCATCAGAGCTGCACAACTATTAGCAATGAGACAATAAAACAATTAAGAACAACCTAGTTACCCATTAACTAGCAGTAAGAAATCAGAATCACACCAAAAGCTTGAAATGTTTGCATTCTGTTATAAAGAAGCACATACCCAATGCAACAGTTAACCTCTTGCATAGCAAAAAACGTACCATCATCAGCTTTACTTTAAAAATTAGGAATAAATCAATCAAACTTACAAGAGCCAGAAGCAAATAAGACTTTCTGCCTGTTACCTTTTTCTCTCAATTTGCACACGCATCAGTAATATATAGCCATCATGTGATTCTGTCATTGTGAACTCTGGTAACAATTCAATCATTGAAGGTTTTTTGACTGATGTTGATGTTCACTGGTTTGGTTCTTAACTGGGGTGCCATGCACAGCTTGCATATCCACCCTATGTTTGGATGCTTCAGATTGCAAAATCTCTGCTTTCAACTATTAAAAATAAATTCCCTGTAAAATCTTTTTGACTAATTTATTTTAATAGACTATTCAAGTTCCAAAAGAGTCACATTGCCATATGTCTTCACTGTATATATACACATATAATAAAAACATTTTTAAGACAATAATTTTTTTATAGTTCTTTGAGTTTACCTTATTCCCTATGCCACTTTGCCTTCTTCATTTCACTCACTTGATGTTGTTGATGTTTGACTCCATCTTTTCCAGTTATTGTTAGTACTTCAGTAACTCAGGTTTGTCATTAGTTATATGTTTGCCTTGTAAAGGAAACATAAATACCCTAGACAGAATACTATGTGGACACTTCATGGAATATGGAGTATATACCTTTAAATAAGATTGCTCTTGATGAGTGATTAACATGTCACTTGCCACAGAGAAATTTTTAGAGAGAATTAATCTGAATATAGATCTTGTTGGGATTCGACTACCTGTACTGTTTCTTTGTGATATTTATTAAGCATCTCAACTTGACATGATGTCGGAAGTGGTAAATATATTCCAGTAATGAAGGAATCCATAAACCGTAATAAAGTAATGTTTCTCTTATCGAGACTTTGTTTACAAAATACAGGAAGTATAATTCACAGTGGAAATGGAGCTCATTTTCACCCTCTTGGAATACTGCACGAGGAAACTTGTGTAAACTGGAAGCTTTGCATTCATAAATCTGATTTATTCCTTACTGCAAGTGGATTAGCTGAAATGATGAGATAGATTCCACATGCAAAAACTGATAAACGGTACTGCTGTAAAAAGGCTAAAAAAGGTCTTATAACTGTTTTTTCTTTTGTTGATGACAACAAAGATAAGAGAGCAGCATATAAATAAAAATGCAGCAAATATCACCAGCACAGGAAGAATTTGACATTTATTAGGCAGTCGTGCAGCTGTGAGACATTAATGTGTTAGTGAGCTAAAGAATAGAATCATCTATGAATGGTGATCTGTGTAATTCTCTAACAAGAGATTGGGTAAGTTCTTGCTTAAGAAATAATAAAACAAGGGCTGGGGTTTTAGGAGAAACAGAACCAACCTTATCAAAAACTGTACATGTTTGCAGAACATGTGAAATTTATATTTCACTGTCAAAAGTATTAACTCGTTAAAATATATATCTGTATAGAAAATGTGTCAAACAATCAAAAATGAGAACTATGGAAAGAATGTGTTATAAAAATAATAGATATGAAATAGAGAAACATTAGGCAATAGATTGTAATGAAGGAAGGATCCAAGAAAGAGTTCCTTAAATCATTTTCACTGAGACTTACACTACATGTGATTATAAACCCAACGGGAAGACATGCATTGTTTTTAAGTTTGCAGATTCTGTTCTAAAAAAGGGCATTTCTGAAAGAAGCATACATGGCAAATAAATATGAAATTGATTTTTTTTTAAATATTATGGAAATTTAGAAAAAAAAATGAGATACTTTCAACTCTGAAGGTATGTCTAAAAGCGGCTACACAATGTGCAAGCTTAAATGTTGTCCTGGACACTGAAGTACAGTACAGAAAATGAGGATATTATTTATCTTTTAATTTGCATGTATAGAAAAAACTCTGCACATATTTTAACAACAAAAAGTGTACACCAACGTAAAAGTGCTTGAAGAGAAGGCTACAGATTTAGAAGTATGATGCAAGTAGGCATGGACATAATGGTGATAACTAATAAAGGTTCTATGACATGTCAGATACTTCTGTGTTACAGGTAATTAGTAACTGTAGCAGTTAAAATACTAGTCATTTGGGGCCTGGGTCATGTCCCAGGAGTGGGCTGAGGCAGGCTGATGGTTTCAGGGGACTAGAATATTTTTTATCCTGGATGGGTAGGGTATATTGACCCCACTAAGCAGGAGGATGGTCAGTGAAGGTTGCTGAGATTACCTCTTATTGCTGCATCTCCTACAGTGGTAGAAAGGGGTCTAGGTTAATGAAGATGAGGGTTGTTGATCTGCACTTGTTTCCACAATGATGATGTATGCAGCACTATCCAGGAGGGAAATGTGTACTGCAATCCATGATGCACACCTTTGAAATGCAGAACAGAATCTACAGAATATGAGACGTGCAAAGTATATGCAGTGAATGGAATAAAAATAAGTCCTCAACCAAAAATATTTTTAATAAATGAATAAAATATATCTTTTCACATCCTGTATGATGAGAAGGTTGTTCATAAAGCCTCACATGAGATGTTTCAAGACAGAGAAATCTCATCCATTTAGCATGAAAAAATGTTTTGAAAATATTAGTGTGAAGCTTTTGATTTGTGTGGTTGTGTTATTTCCGTGTTGTGAAATTGTTTTTCAATTGCACAGGAATGTTCACTACAGTTCATCCCTCAGATGCTAATTCACTAATAGCCTTTAGAAATATTTCTAATTCTTGTATTATACTACAGAATGCGTTTCTGATGATATTTTACTTTATGACTCTCCAGCTTAGTTTGTGCAGGTGTGGGCTGTCAGTTAAGCATGGTGGTTGCTGTGTTTGCTTTAATTTTATTCAACATTTTATTTTATGAACAGTAAAAGATTAAATAGGTCAGAGCAAACAGAAATCTGAAACTCTGTCAGGCATTATGAGTTTAATGTTACTGAGTGATGGCTAAACTCATGCAGCAAAGGGGGCTACTGCCCTCCTGAACCCCCTACAGTACACAATTTTAAGTGCTTTTCAGTACTACAGGTGAGATGATGGACATCATGCTGTCTGTCTTTGTCTTGATAAATAAGAGATATGGTAATGTAATTAACGGACCAGTGTCACACAGAAGAAGAGCTTGCACTGGACATTCTGGCGAGCTCTAAAGTAAAATATCACCTCTTTCTTTAAGTCTTCACAGTATAGATTATCGTGTCTTTCTTGGGAAGAAGTAGTTTGTCTTTAAAATCTGGTAAATTAGTGTTCTTCCCCTCAACTCTTTTTACAAACCAAGAATACTACTATGCAAATAAATCTATTAAGTTTTATAAAAATAAGACAGACACAATGAAACAAACAGCTTATCCAGGTAAGATACTGCTGTACTCTTTCATATTTCAGGATATCATTACAATGTTATTCAAATCTATCTTAATGCTTAACCATCAGTCCTGATCACCCATAGCCCACAAGCTTTACTTCTACTTCAGTTCTTTAAAGTTACGTGTGATTACAATTATTTAACATCATTGTTATCTAACAAAATTTCCATTTTGTTTTGTAGAATAGTTTGTGTAGGAGTTTCTCTGCTGAATAATTGATGTATGTATATATATATATATATATATATATATATATATATATATATATATATATATAAAACATGTATATATTTGTATCTCTGCCTCTCTCTATATATATGGTGGTCAGTTGCCAATTTGTAATGGAATTGGCATTTCATCAGACCTATTTGGTTGATATATGTAGAATGCTTTAAAAGCTGACAATGCACATGCATGTTTGTGTGCTTGAATGCGTGTGTGTGTGTGCATGTGTGCATGGATTTGTGTTTATGAATGTATGCATGTGTGTATGTTTGCACGTATGTGTGCATGCGTATGTTGGTGGGATTGGATTCTGGGTGAGCACTACAAATTTCAAATTGTAAAACCCTGAAAAGATAACCCCCAAATATACACACTCATGAATGCGCAAAACCCTTATAGAGCAAACAGTGAAGTAACAAAAAAAAAAAACATGTACTTTACAATATATAACAAAGTATTTGCTTTATGCTGGAGACAGATGCACTGACTTAAAAAGGAGGTATCACCCTACGAACACAAATCACTGCTGTCACTAAACAAACAGCTCTGTACCCAAACCTACTGCACCATCGCCATCAGCACAACATTTAACACATACATTTTTACCTCCTTGCAATCAGCCCAGCACAATATTATGATCACACACATATTTGACTTTTGATATACTCAGTAAGAGGTGTAATTGGAATTTTGTGCATTTGCTAAAAAATGTACGGTAAAAATGTTGATAATATTGCGGTTCAACATTTTATAATGTATATATGTATCACATAGAGGATGTATGGTCAGAATTGTGTCCTGAATTAATGGTAGAGTGCCTTTCTTCATTTCCTGCTGGCACTCCTCTTGCCATAGTCTGTGATATCCAACACAACTGATATACTGAGACTTCATAATACAAGAAGACATTACAAAATTAAACAAAAACTTGCTGTTTAATGAGGGAAATTAACCCTATGCTTGGCTACAGTTTAGTTCTGCTTGTTGTAAAATGGTGGGGTATTCATGAATTGTGTTTACATGGAGTGAATAAAGATAATGTTCACCAAAAGGTAGGGGGTGATGAGGTGCAATATATTATTGTTACCAACTGAGGTGCTTCAAATCCCTTCTTTGTTTTGGGTATAGAGAGGATGCAGCAGTCTCCGAGGCTGTTAATGTAAGTGTACGCTACATTGTTGTTAATGGCATAACTGAGCAGAGCTACACAGCTGGCAATAATTTTTTAAGTAAAGCATATTGAGGCCTTTACTAAAGGGAGATATCCTTGCTAGAAGCAAGAAATTATTTGAAATGAAGAATATTAAGCTGGGATGTTGAATGTTCTACTGTGCTAGAGTGGCCTTGATTTTTGAAGTGCCAGTCAGTCATTAGAATGAAGCATTTATCCATAATTTGAATTCAGTTTTGAGGTAAGGTGAAGTGTATGTGCTGAAAATAATAAAATGATTATATTTACTTTTAAATCATGCACAATGACAAATCTTGGCTTGTCTAATTGGAATGAAAGTCTGATGTGAGTACATTTCTGTGTTAAAGAAGATGGCAGTGTTCATTGTATGGGTAGCCTTGAATAATACATTAAATATTCTTAGAATGGGGCATGTATGGACCACTGAACCCAAGCCTATATGCAGACTGGAAGGTCTGACAGCTGTGCACTATGGTGTTAATACAGTTGAATTCAGATGTCCTTGTGACTTGATTGCTTGATTAAGACTGGAGAACATCAGTGTTGTTCCATAATATAGGATCAATCTGTATAACAAGCTTGAGAAAAGAATTCTGCATGTAGTAATGTAAACTAGGAATGCTACACCCGGTTGAGAATATGCTCTGAATTTGTATATTAGCCTATATCAGTGCAGAAACATGGTCAGAAACATTAAGCAGATGTTTATTTGATGTTTTGTGGATCTGGAGTAATATATTATAGATTAAATAATATTACTCTTAATGGAGGGAAAAATTTCTCTGTGGCATATAAGCTGTTATTGTCTGGCTGTTTAGTGCACGGGATTAAGGCCATTTGTAGCTAATGAGCTTCATCCCAAAGCCGCGTGTTTGATTATCTTAGCATCTGTTTGCCTTCTTTGAGACTCAGTGCAAGTCACTTGGTATTTGGTTGTCACCCAGAAAAGAGAAAATCAAGCCTATTTGTATGACTACATTTGTAGAGCAGTTGATCTTTCATGTAGGATATTCTAAATAATTAAGTGCTTGCTTTAATCAAGTCATTCATTTGTTTATGTATTACTATTCACAGGATAAACGGAATTTATTTAGCATTTGTGAAGTGGTTCTTATTTAATAGGACAATGTTTGAAAGATGTTAAATCTGCATTATGTATTATTGTGGACTATAGTGACTCATTTGTCGAGATGTACTGCACGTGAGCAAGGCTTGCAACCCTTGAGGCAATATGCTGTGGCTTAAATAATCAGGTAACATACAACCATTGGCAATCTGAGTGATGGATTATCTGCTTATATTCTGATGCTACAACCAGGAGAAGCGATAAAGCCACACAATAACTAAGGTACAGCAGAGCTGAGAAAGCAGAAAATTTTAGAGTAAGCTAGTGGCTACATGTTGTCTAATGTAAATTCTGAAATTATTAAAGGCAGCAGGTAATGCAAGCCAAAGTATTGTGAAGGAAAAAAAAAAAAAAGCACCGCATAATGACCTGAAGCACAACGAAAACACCTGCTATCATCTGTTCAGTCACTTGGACACACACTGTTTCCATGAATCAGGATGAAATGGGAGAACAGAGTACAGACAGTAGGGAAAAAGAAGGAAAAGTACCCCTTGTAGGTATACATGCACACATATACACACACATTATATATATATATATATATATATATATATATATATATATATATATATATAGATGTGTGTGTGTGTGTGTGTATGTGTGTGTGTGTGTGTGTGTGTGTGTGTGTGTATAGAGAGAATGGAAAATGGAAAGTTGATAAGGAAACAGGAGGATGGAAGCTTGTGGCTCACAAACAAGCACAAAACAGTCCAGATAAACAGAGGTGGATATTACACACACACACACACAGGGAGAGACATGAACAGGACAGATGTAAAGAAAAGGAACACATGGTGAAATGCACAAATTATGCTGTAATACTGTTTCTGGCACTTTGTGCCTTCATATACCCCATTATAAAATACATATGGTTGAATGGCTACATTTTAATATACCCCATTATAAAATACATATGGTTGAATGACTACATTTTAATATACCCCATTATAAAATGCATATGGTTGAATGACTACATTTTAATATACCCCATTATAAAATACATATGGTTGAATGACTACATTTTAATATACCCCATTATAAACTACATATGGTTGAATGACTACATTTTAATATACCCCATTATAAAATACATATGGTTGAATGACTACATTTTAATATACCCCATTATAAAATACATATGGTTGAATGACTACATTTTAATATACCCCATTATAAAATACATATGGTTGAATGACTACATTTTAATATACCCCATTATAAAACACATATGGTTGAATGACTACATTTTAATATACCCCATTATAAAATACATATGGTTGAATGACTACATTTTAATATACCCCATTATAAAATGCATATGGTTGAATGACTAAATTTTAATATACCCCATTATAAACACATATGGTTGAATGACTACATTTTAATATACCCCATTATAAAATACATATGGTTGAATGACTACATTTTAATATACCCCATTATAAAATGCATATGGTTGAATGACTACATTTTAATATACCCCATTATAAACTACATATGGTTGAATGACTACATTTTAATATACCCCATTATAAAATACATATGGTTGAATGACTACATTTTAATATACCCCATTATAAAATACATATGGTTGAATGACTACATTTTAATATACCCCATTATAAAATACATATGGTTGAATGACTACATTTTAATATACCCCATTATAAAACACATATGGTTGAATGACTACATTTTAATATACCCCATTATAAAATACATATGGTTGAATGACTACATTTTAATATACCCCATTATAAAATGCATATGGTTGAATGACTACATTTTAATATACCCCATTATAAACACATATGGTTGAATGACTACATTTTAATATACCCCATTATAAAATACATATGGTTGAATGACTACATTTTAATATACCCCATTATAAAATGCATATGGTTGAATTACTACATTTTAATATACCCCATTATAAAATACATATGGTTGAATGACTACATTTTAATATACCCCATTATAAAATGCATATGGTTGAATGACTACATTTTAATATACCCCATTATAAACTACATATGGTTGAATGACTACATTTTAATATACCCCATTATAAAATGCATATGGTTGAATGACTACATTTTAATATACCCCATTATAACATTCATATAGTTGAATGACTACATTTTAATATACCCCATTATAAAATATATATGGTTGAATGACTACATTTTAATATACCCCTTTATAAAATGCATATGGTTGAATGACTACATTTTAATATACCCCATTATAAACTACATATGGTTGAATGACTACATTTTAATATACCCCATTATAAAATACATATGGTTGAATGACTACATTTTAATATACCCCATTATAACATACATATGGTTGAATGACTACATTTTAATATACCCCATTATAAACTACATATGGTTGAATGACTACATTTTAATATACCCCATTATAAAATGCATATGGTTGAATGACTACATTTTAATATACCCCATTATAACATACATATGGCTGAATGACTACATTTTGATATACCCCATTATAAACTACATATGGTTGAATGACTACATTTTAATATACCCCATTATAAACTACATATGGTTGAATGACTACATTTTAATATACCCCATTATAAAATGCATATGGTTGAATGACTACATTTTAATATACCCCATTATAACATTCATATAGTTGAATGACTACATTTTAATATACCCCATTATAAAATATATATGGTTGAATGACTACATTTTAATATACCCCATTATACAATGCATATGGTTGAATGACTACATTTTAATATACCCCATTATAAACTACATATGGTTGAATGATTACATTTTAATATACCCCATTATAAAATACATATGGTTGAATGACTACATTTTAATATACCCCATTATAACATACATATGGTTGAATGACTACATTTTAATATACCCCATTATAAACTACATATGGTTGAATGACTACATTTTAATATACCCCATTATAAAATGCATATGGTTGAATGACTACATTTTAATATACCCCATTATAACATACATATGGTTGAATGACTACATTTTAATATACCCCATTATAAACTACATATGGTTGAATGACTACATTTTAATATACCCCATTATAAACTACATATGGTTGAATGACTACATTTTAATATACCCCATTATAAAATACATATGGTTGAATGACTACATTTTAATATACCCCATTATAAAATACATATGGTTGAATGGCTACATTTTAATATACCCCATTATAAAATACATATGGTTGAATGGCTACATTTTAATATACCCCATTATAACATACATATGGTTGAATGGCTACATTGTAGTTGGGGAGGTGAGCTCCCTGTTTGTACTGCCTCTCTGTACTATCATGTATGTCCTACACATAATTACCATGAGATTTGACACAGAGCCAGCTGTCATGGGCCCACCCAATGTGATACCCCAGCATCACTTCATAAGATCCCACTGTCAAATGCTACTAGTTGCTCCCAGCCTAGGAAGTGACTGAAACCTATCCTTCCCTTGTATCCCTGTGATCCTCTGTGTGGCAGCCACACCAGCTGAACACATGCATATAATTATCTACCAGCAGCCTGTGGTACCACTGAAGGTACCCCACTGTCTATAACACAGAATAAATGTGCTCCTATCTCTGTTCATACCTGCAGTACTATGTATACCAATCTCAACCCACTATTACTAACTAGTAGCCTACTGACCTCAGCAGTCACTGGCAGTTTACTATCAAAATCTCAGGGATCCGAAGGTCGAGCGTATGTCACCACACCCTTTTCTCGAAAGTTGGCATGCCAAATACTGACATGAAAGAACATATCACTGAATGCAGAAACTCGTTACTGCTCTGAACCCAGGAAGAAATGCTAACATGCGTCTGGAAGTGGGGCAAGTTCAGACAGTCAGTAATGTTGATATTCAATATTCTGATTGCCAACATGCAGGAATCACATGGCTAGACTCAACCTTCAGATCAGCAGGATTTTCCATGGTAAATCTTCACTGGCATACAGCTATGTCTATTGCTTCCTGTAGGTATTGTAATGTCCTCAATAGGAGGCAGACTACAGACTAGATGACTTAATCCAGTGCTACAAGTAGAAAGGACCCCTGGAAATCTCCTGTTCGTGGAAGGGAGTGCTCGCCATCCATTATCAGACCATGTCTGTGAGACTCCAGTCTGTGACATCAGTCTTGTTTTTGGGTAGAATTGTCCAATATAACAATGATGGAGTCATGTCAGGAAGTTCTTGAAGAAAGCATACAGTGTAACAATACAGAGATGAGGGCCACTGGAATTGAGCCATCTCCCAGTTCATGCCTAACTAACATGAAGGAGCACTTGGTGCCCATGCGTGGGGATAATGAAGGTACAGGTATCATATCTGGGGGGAGTTGGCAGAAATTCTGAAGTCACTATCCTTCATATGTCTCAGATATGCACCAGACTAGCTATCATGTTGCATGTCTATATTACAGCTATACACCGCTTGTGCTGGCAGGAAACAAACACCACTGCATATGTTTCTCATAAGTATGCCAGGTGTGCATGCACACAAAAATAGCAGTGGAAGTATGCATCTATGTAATACCTAGATAGACTTCACCAACTTTTGCATCCGGAACACACAACCTCATACATGGAAAGGATAGAGTCATTTTGCTCTGTCTTGCATTGTGCATTCGCAAGCTAGCTCACTTGTGCAGTGTCATGTGTGGACTAGGCCATGATAACAGTACTGTTGTTGGGACCTATGCATGGTCTGACACTAATACCTTGACAAAAATAGTGTCATAGGCAGATAACACCCTGACGTTGTACCCCTCTATCTCCTAGGTTGTCTGCCACCCATTGCTAATCGTGAAGGTATGGTCTCACCCACACATAAGCTGAAGGCTGTACAACATGGGCAGTTAATTATCTTCTTCATCTTGAGGACTCCACATGATGGTGAGCACCAATGCTGCTCCCCCTGTAGCAACAGCAGAGGAAGAGCACAATGCCTGTACTGGAACCTGTATAGGTATACCCACCATATGGCATTGTAGCAGAGATGTGGACAGCATTATGTTTGTTCAGTGTAACATTGGTCTGTCACTGTGCACTCATCATGGTCCCAGAGAGATGGACTAGATATCACTGCTTCACCTGCTCTGGTTTGTACTATGACTATTGTTGTTGACTGGAAGGGATATGGTGTGGCTGCTGCTCTGCCCGTCAACCTCTTTGTCATCTGCAGATAAAGATGATGTCCTGGCTATGATAGGGCGACTGCAACAGTTCCAAAAACTCCATAGAAGATAACTTCTTGGTAATCATTTTAAGTTGAGTGTGACATGCTAAAGACCTCTTGCCAGCCATGGCAGAAACATAATGAAAAGCCACCTAGGTATATTCAGGTAGTAGGTCTGTACCTTCAACAGTTTAAAATTCTGATGAGTAATGTTTCTTATTTGAGAGAAGGCAGTGTTATATTACTTGTCAGTGATATTGTCTAAGGTCCTTACAAAAGTCATCAGCCAGGGCTGCAGTGGATATTGTACATCAGTTGATACGCTTTTGGAAAATATAGGGTCATGAGACATATGTATACACTGGGAAACAATTTGAAATGTCTGGAGCTGCTACAGTGAGTCCCAAAATACAGAGACTGAATGGCCAAAGGAATGGACTTATGTACTAAGTCAGAGGTTATCATTTCCTCGAATATTCCCTTTTCTTCAAGGTATGGAAATCTTGGAGTTGGTATATACACGTTCTGAGGGATTGGGATGTGCAGTGGTTTGCCCCCCACACACACACAGCAAAGTTTAAATGAGAAGAGTGATTTTCCTGTGTCTTTGGTGGGTTTTTTTTGACTTGTCAGCATTTGACATTTCAAGTACTAACATTTAAATACAGAGCTGTATATACTGGCTATATTTATGCCTTCTTTACATGGTGTTTGTCTGCCAACAATGTGGCCCTGTAGAATTTTACTATGCAGAAAATGGCAGTACAACAACTTGAATTCCACACGTCGAAATCATGGTTGCTACCAAGGTACTGTATAGACACATTGGTTATCTAGCTCTCTGTGTTCTAATTTACTTGGAAGTAGATAAAATAGTAACTCATCCAAGTGAACTACCATCATCTACAGTTATCATATGGGATCTTCTTTTTCTGTATTTCTGCAATCTGTAACACCAGGCACTTCAAACAGGTGGTAATACCGTAGAAGCCATGCACATGGTAATTTTCTCCCCTGGTGGTCTGTAAAAAACAAGATCATCCCCGTGTGGAAGTAACATATAGAAATGTGCTGAGTGTAGTGCAGGTCAGCACGTTTGCTATACCCACTGAGTCAAGGTTTTGTATCTTGAACATCTGTAGCCAAGTACTGCAAGATCTACACCTCTTATTGTCCACTGGTGTAGGCAGTCTACATATTCCTCATGGTCCTATTCTTGGGCAATACATGTCAATAGCATCTGTCTGGTGTATCTGTCCAAATGAAAATAGCCAGCCAGCAGTTGTTCAGTTAGCAGGTAGCATGTTATCTAGTACTGGTACTGTTTTCCTTCACCATGACTGCTTTTATCTAGTGCTTCTGATTGTGAAATAGTGGCCCTGATATTATATTCCAGCTCATGAATGCTGTTTCCACAAGTCCAAAAGTTACTGCTTTCTGTAGACTATTGTAGTGTCTTCTGACTATGAATTCTGACTTGTTTTCAATGGTGACCATTTGCCTGTCATTACATATTCAGTAAACTGTATCAATTCATTTGCATTTTATTGTACAGTCATTTGCTTACATCATTTCCTACACTGTTTAACAGTGTCAGCTGATACAAAGAATGGCAAAATGTCCGTCTCCCTTGCAGTGATATTCTTTCATTCAAAGCAGATCGATTGTGTTTCCACCAGTTAATTGCTCCTGCATGACGATACTTTATAAACAGGCACTGCACTGTAGCAGTTTACCTACATTGAGAGCTTGGCTTTTAAAATTCCACCCTGAGTTTCTTATAGTTTGTAGAGAGAATTTTTTTATGTTAGAAACTTCATATTTTCATGACATACAAATTTATCATTCAGTTCCACAATTTTCTTCTGGTGATTTTTCAAGGAAATATATTGTTGTGGTTTTATAATGCTGCTATGTGGTATGCCATAAAATATTATTTTTTAATTCAATTTATTTGCGCTTTTTTTTTTTTTGCATTTACACCGTATTGCCAATTTTCTCTAGTCAAGTCAACTAGCATGCATGTTTAAATGCATAAAATAGTGAACATGAGCATTTAGACCACTTAAGTGGGTATTAAAAACAATTAAAAATAAGTTGATAATGCCTAAGCAATTGCTATATATTAAAGTTTCTCAGGAAAAAAAACATATCGTAAAAAGTAGTATTTTTTGTAACAGAGGTACAGAAAAATGATTGCATGCAACAGTGAAAATATTTTGAGGAGTATTTATAAAGGGCAAGCACCTTCACATAATGTTTATTACTCTGACCCAGTGCAGTGTGTTTAATTCTGTCCTAGGTTCTCATAATGGGACTACATATGCATTTGAGATAAATGTTTTGCACTTAATATTAATTTCAGATGAATATGTAGACCCATTTTGTGAAACTAGGACAATTTTAAAAACACCATCTTGTGGTAGATAGGGTTAAATAATGGGATTCTCCTTTTATCAATGCCCTTGTTTTCTGTTATCCAGTTTGTTTGTTCATTCATTCATTCTTGGAATATCCATTTAGAAAGCCAACTGCAGTTTCATGGGGGAAATTACTATAGTCATAAATGTTGCATTCCATTCTCAACAGAAACAGGTTGGCACCCATTCATATCTTCAGCTTTTATACCACCAAATGACTTGTTTGTGGCTGTAGTTATAGCCTAAAGGCTATAGTAGTATGATCTTGTTTAAGACATCTTACAGTGCTTCAGCCTATACTGCCAAATGGCGTGTTGGTGTGGCCGTCATCTGACTGGCTCACTACTTACTTGGGATTCCCTACTATGGAAGAACATTTTCATCAGAATGAGCAGGTAAGTCTCACTGATGTTTTAACTTTGTATTGCGTAATACTGTGCATTTGCTGTTATTAGTTTAAACAGTTCATTATTTGATCACTTTTCTGATAGGTGGCAAATATTTCTTAAAGTACTGAGGGACATTTAAGTGCTGAGCAACTTTGAAAGTGGCTAGATACAAGTGTAATGATTTTGTTTGCAGTGATATTTAAATCATGAGGGAATGCAGTGTGGTTCAGGAAAGGGTAGAGTGATAATGGGTGTCTTAAATATACAAAGTATTAAACAAAGCAATACATCTGCTGCCACATTTGAAACAGGTTAACGTTAATGCTATATAATGATAAAATTCAGAAAAATAGTACTGTCGTCGATATTTTAAATGTAAGAATTATACAACATGTTAGCAAAAAAGTGCTCTGCATTTGGTTGTGTATGTAGTTGTGTGTGTGTGTCTGTATCTATACATACATACACACACACACACACACACACACATATATATATATATATATATATATATATATATATATATATATACATAAGTTTACTTTGAAAATATAGAATGATGGTTCGGTGACAACCAGAATGTCGAAAGTCATTTGATAGCATTCTGACCATCAAGACTGCGAGCATACCTTGTACTGATGCACTGTGCATTCATACATGCATATTTGACCTTAATACCAGAGACTGCAGTACAGTGCAGATTGAGAACCATACCCTTTTCCACACTGTAGTGCGATCTTGGAGTTGGAATATGCAATCTGCAGGGGGGGTGCGGGACGCACCCCCACACATGGAGGGTGCTGGGGGGCTTAGTTACATCATGTGATGTGCAGTGTCAGACTGCAGTCTAAGGATGTTGACAAAGGTCAAATTCACAGCAGGAACTGTGTTTGCGACATTCTGACCTTTTTGACATTCCAATTCGAATATGTGAGTCGATCTTTGTGGTAGGAATTTATTTTGACATTCGACTATTTGATAGTAAGTTATATATATATATATATATATGGGTCCCCTACACATGGTCAGAATGCCACAAAGTAGAAACCCATATGGCCAAGACCATATGTTCGTCTTTTGAAATCCCGACCATGTGTAACAGACATCTCTGTGTCGTGCGGAATGGAAATATTTCCATTTCTGCTCTGTAGTGCAATCTTGGAGATGGTATATTAAAGTTACAGGGGGTGTGGGGGGTATAGCCCCCACTTAGAAAGTCAGTTAATGTTGTGTATTTGTTTTGTTTTTACATGTTCGAAATTGCGAAAGTCGAACATATGGTCCCGGCCATATGGGTTCCAGCTTTCTGCAGTTTTGATCATGTATAGTAGACCCATATATATATATATATATATATATATATATATATATATATATATATATATATATATATATCTGTATTTCCAATTATTTATTTATCACTTTTGACCAGGTAGGCGATCAGTCTTGCACATTAGAATGTACTGATTCCACATTAGTGAAGCCTATATGCAAAATATTTGCATTATAACTTTTGAAAGTAAATGTTAAGTAACATTTATTTTTAGAATATTACATGTCAGTGAAGAAAATACTGTGCCAACAACCACAGATAAAACCAGTAATGTAAAGAAAATGAACACTGGCTTGTGAAACTGGATACAAAGTTTAATTAGTGCTTTCGTCTGTTGTTACACTTGACTTCTTCACATTAAAACAGGAATTATTCATACATCATTTCCTTTTATAGCCAGGCTAAGTCACATGTCATTAAAGCAAAATGCACCTAAAAAATCACTGTTTTAGTTGTAATAATACATAGCTAAATTTCACCTTATAAAATGCATTAAAACCATACTTCTTTGTTTACATATTGCATATAGCCCATCAGCCCCCATCTCAAAACTAAAATAAAGTGCAATCCAAAATACATTTCCATGAAACTAAATCATGTACTTAAAATAAGCAAATGTTACTGTGTTGCCACAGGAATATACATGTGGGCCCCCCTTGTTCTATGACTTTCTATGTAAACAAACCAACTTTAGCCCCAATAGAATATTTATGTTTAGAACCCTTATGGAAACAGTACTCAATAACAACTTTATTATTTTTGTGAATCATATTTTTAAGCAAACTACAAGTCTAGTGATAGGGGTGGCATGCCCCCCCCCCCATTTGCAAATATTGTACTTTCTCAATGGGAGCTGACTCACGTGTTTACTTGCCAATGGTTTAAAGAATGTTTGTTTTATGGAAGATTTCTTAATGACATATTTTTTGGGGAGGAAAAGAGTTAGAGCTGAACCAGTTTTTTGAATATCTAACTAGGAACACTTCTTTTTTGAGCTTTACTATAGAACAACACAGTAATAGATGGAATTTTTTGGACATTCTTATAACCAAAGATGGTTCACTGAAAAAGTTTACTACCATCATTTACAGAACGCCCACATATTCTAACACTCTCCTACATTTTGAAAGTGGGCACCCTGACTTTCAAAAAAGACCTAGAAATGTATATTGAAGGAAGAGAAAAATTAAGGGGCATGTTACTAAGGAGAGTATACCCGGACAGTTTCATTGAACTGTTTTTTTGTGAAGTGACAGAAAAGAGAGTTAAAGGACACTTCTTTCCACTGTTAGGCTCAGAATAAAAGGGACAACAGCAGTAATAAAAAGGTTGATGTAGGGTCAAGGAACACAAACGAGTTTAACAGGGCCTTTATTCTGATATACAACTTGCAGAAAAAGTTTTTATTTCAAGGTATGGTATGGTTCAACTAAATTTCAAGTTGAACTGTAACAGTACACACGTTGTATATGTCACCCTATGTCAAGGCTGTGAAAGTTTTTACATAGGGAAGACCAAGAAAGCGTCTAAAGTTCGTATTTACCAACATATGCATGACATCAGGAAGGGTAATGAAAAGAATGTATTGGCTGTACATACTATCTTGAACCCAGATCAGAAGTTTAAATTTGTAACCTTTGATCAAGTAGTACTTGACAGTAGGGGGGGACCGAAAGAATTGTTTCTAGAATTCAAAGAATTCATGTGGCAACTTAGAGTGAATGACACTAACCCGCATGGACTGAATGATGTAGTTTCTCTCTCCAGCTATTTAAAATTAAAAGCTAAACTTTATTATTTTTTTTTTTTTTTTGGGAGGGGCACACATGTATATTCCTGTGGCAGCACAGTAACATTTGCTTATTTTAAGTACATGATTTATTTTTGTGGAAATGTATTTTGGATTGCACTTTATTTTAATTTTGAGATCGGGCTGATGGGCTATATGCAATATGTAAGTTAAGAAGTATGGTTTTAATGCATTTTATAAGGTGAAATTTAGCTATGTATAATTACAACTAAAACAGCAAGTGATTTTCAGGTGCATTTTGCTTTAATGACATGTGACTTAGCCTGGCTATAAAAGGAAGTGATGTATGAATAGTTCCTGTTTTAATCTGAAGAAGTCAAGTGTAACAACAGATGAAAGCGCTAATTAAACTTTGTGTCCAGTTTCACCGGCCAGTGTTCGTTTTCTTTACATTACTGAAGAAAATACCGTATTCACCATTAACTGACCTTTGAAATAAGCCAATTAAACAGAGCTCTGGATCACAGGAAAAAAGATCTTGATAATGTTATCCATTGTCGAATGATATCACCATGAAACATGGACCAAATCTCTCTCTAATAAAAGGTACACTAATATTAGTATTTAGTTGTCATTCATTTCTAGCATTGTAATAGTTTATTGTAAATTATTTTATTCGTTCAGGCCAAATATAAATAATGTATATATATTTTTATGTGTAATTTGATCAACAGTGTGTGTTATAATGTTTATTTAACTTGTGTTTTAATAGGAAAATAAAAATTATTTGAGCAAAAAGAAATAGTGAGATGGTATGGAGGACCTCTTTTAAATAAGAATGACTGTGGCATGGAGACCCATCATTAAACGAGTGATGGTGGTATAGAGAACGTCCATTAAACATGAGTGACAATGGCAAGGAGGACCTCCATTAAACATAAGTGATGGTGGTATAGAGGACCACCATTAAATATGAGTGATGGTGGCATGGAGAACGTCCATTAAACATGAGTGACAATGGCAAGGAGGACATCCATTAAACATAAGTGATGGTGGTATAGAGGACCACCATTAAATATGAGTGATGGTGGCATGGAGGACATTCATTAAAAGTGATGGCTGCAGAGAATCTCTGCATGAAACATGAGAGGTGGGGAAAAGAAGCTTCCCCTGAAGCAGGAGTGGCAGTGTCATGGAAAATCACCCTGAAGCAAGAGAGATAGTGGCACAAAAGATCCACATGACATATGAAAAGTGGCAGCACAGAAGGTCCCCATGAACCATAAGCGATGATAGCATGGAAAATATCCCCAAAGCTTGTGAAGTGGTATCATAGAATGTCCCACGGAAACATGAGGGATGATAGCTTGGAAAAACTACATGAAGCACAAATGATGATGGCATGGGTGGTTCCTGTGACATAGGAGTGAGGTGCCATGTATGATCTTCATGAGACATTGAAAGGAAGATCTTTTTGAAATGAGTGACTGTGGCATGGAGGATTCCAGTGAAGGATGAGAGAATGGCACATGGAAGTTCTCCATGAAGCATGAGAGATGTTATCACAGAAGATCCCCATGAAATATGAGTGATGGCAAAAATGAAGATTTCCATGAAACATGAGTGAGGATGTAATGGAAGATCCCTGTGAAATGGAAATGATTGTTACAAGGGAAATGTCCATGAAGCATGAGAGAGGACATTCGACAACTCATTCATCATGCTGCATTGGAACAAACTACTTAAATGCAAGCTAGTAAGCCCATCACAGACTATGCACTCTTAACAGAGTTTATTGTATTAGTGCAAGTGCAGTTGGATGCATGTGCTGTTATTTTGTTAATAATTCTAGTGATGCAGATGCAAAAACACAATGAAGTTTGTTTGCTTTTAAGCTAAGCCAGTTATATAGAAGGCAGGGTTTTTTTAATGGTTCAAATCCAACAACATTGTTCATTGCTTCTGTAACCAAAAGCATGTTTTTTTTTTTTAACATGACATAAACGTTTTTAAGACCGCCTTTGCAGAGAAAAGAAAAAAATATTCATTCAGTATCTATTTTAAAGATCTAGCTCTGTGACCAGATAACAACGGGTCCTCTTGTTTGCAGGATCAATTTACCATTTTGTAGATTACTCATCCATGGAAAAAGCTTCTCCTACATATTAAACAGTGTAAATCCTGGTAACATTAAAAGTTGAATGTTTAGGATCATGTAAGCTCATAACAGACGTCAGTGACTATATATTTCTAACAAACATTATCACATCTCGTTTGTCATGATGCCTTGTTTGCTTCACTTTTCCTGTCTCCAACTTCTATTTCCATTCCATCTAACATAATGAAAACTGAATATATTCTGCCTATATCTCAGAATTTAACCATCTCCTATAATCGTCTTTAAACTATTAACTCATTTTCAAGTGTTCTTTTATGATATTCTTAGTTTAGCCTTTAATATACAATATGCTTTAGTATTAACATATCTCCAAAGTGAAACTGTCCCTGACCACTAGCCTGGGGTAAAAAATAAAGGAAGTGTATTCTGTATGGAACAACTGATGCCTTACGATATCAGCAAGGTTAATAGGAATATAAATGCAAAAATAATTGCAGGTAAAAAGTACTTAATTCTTCTTCTGACTCCTATACTAATATACCTGTATTATCACTGTAAATTGCTTTTGCATAGATCTAACTCTGTGTGGCTCCATTAAGATTTTTTTTTCTTTGCATGGAGCATCCTGTACCTAAAATCGGTTTGATTTTTTGCATATTGTATGCAGATTACAATGTTTGTGTTACAATAGTATTAAATGATTGAGGAGGAAATGAGTAATTTATCTATATTTTATTCTTCTGAAACTCATGGTGTATTATAGTAGAGTTACTATATTGTGTAATAAAATCTGTATAATAAAAGGCAGTTTGAATTTACCTTGTAATATGTATGCCTCGGCAATGCTTATAGAGATGCACCAAGACCTTAAACTTGCTTTATAAGTTTCTAGGCTTCATCACAGGTCTCTGTAATAAGCAGGTCAGTCTTTAACTCACCCTCCTAGGTGAAAAGGCAGGGCTGTTATTCATCACTGTACACTATTTCACGGAGCTGAAGCCATGGCATAGAAATCATTCAGTGTCACTTGAAATAGTCTCCAAGAATCTTTGTTTCTCTCTCCATTGGCAGAAAAAAGGTCTCCATCTAAGTAGAAGAGTCTCAAGAACTCTTTGAGGAAGAAATCATATTGATCATGCAAGGAAAAGTAGGTCAAAACAAACTTTAAGTTCTTTGATATGTAATGCTTTCAGTACAGCCGGGACACGTTTAGGTTTAATAGTTCTTAGAAAACTGGCTGATCTGTTTTATACTTAACTACAGATGTGAATATCTTCATTTAGGGATCCCACCCACAATGCACTACAATCAGTCTGGATGAAATTTATGCACAGGCTACTGCTGTTTGGAGTATCTCCACATTATTTGTGAAGCAGGGTATTAATTTTCAGGTAGAGAAATGAGGTTTATATTTTGGAAAATGTTTGATCTTTCAAAGGTTGACAACTTTTCAAGAGTATCTCAAGATTATAAATCCTGAGCTCAATATTTCTCAATAAAATTACCTGCCAGAAAGACAGAAGGGCAGGTCATCCTTTTCAGTGCTTTGAACCCCAAAGAACTCAATATTCTTTGAGGTTAAGCATATCAAGTCTTCTAAATATCCAGCAATATACTTCTATTAAACTACTTTCTACAGCACAACCATGACATTATGTTGAAATGAGAGACTATTGCATCAGCTACATTACAATAATGCTCAGTCCGTACCAAGCTAGCTTTGTTGGTATTGAGAGATAAAGCCCTGATAATAACCCAAGTGACCCAAGCTTAATTTGGGCAACTGATGGAGCTGGTGTGGGGTAAAAAGAGGACTGGTGACACTTAAACCTGCTTGATTTTCTACAGGGCGAGGGCTGTGGTCTAGTGTCCTATACATGCCTGTATGGTAGAATCATCACAAAAGTGTGGCTCATGTGGAGTTGCTATTGATGAGGAAGTGGGGCTGAATTCTGCCTCACAGGAGACCATCATGAATTGAATGCACAGCCCACTTCAAGCCTGTTTCTCTGGCAATACATGGCATGCCCAGGGGAACAATGTAGAAACCTGTCCCATTCAGACTTTACTCCTTGATTCACTCATATACAGCAGAACTTTTGTCACTGGTAGGCAGAGAAACAGGTGATCCCATCCTGTGATAGGTAAGAGGAAGTATGCTACTTCATGTTTTGATATATTCATTATGTCCCAAAAGCAGGTAAACATTTTTTTTACTACAGTGAGCTAAAGAACTCTAAAACAGAACTATATGTTTTGTTTAACTCATTAACTTTATTTTTCAAACATCTTACAGCATTTATGAGAAAGTACAATGAAGAAGCACACAAATGTCACAGCTCATGCAAAAAAAAAAAAAAAAAAAAAAAAAATATATATATATATATATATATATATATATATATATATATATATATATGATTTTTCTAATACTGGTAACTTACCACTAATTTCATTCCTGAGTCTCTTGTCACCTGTTTCATTTCATGTGCTATATGGTCCTTTAGTGATCTCAGACCAGTGTCAAGAAGCTACTGAATTTAACTTGCTAACATCAATTCAAACAATCTGACTCTGCACTTTTCCATCAGTTCCCTGTGCCCTTGCTATGCCCCCCCCCCATAAAAAATGACCAGAGATCTTACAAGCAAACAGTGACCTTTCATTTCCTTTTATGGCCATTGTATACAGCAAGTCTTCTTGACATTTATTTTAATTTATTTATTTAACATTTGTTTATCAGGAAAGTCCAACTTGGAACAAAGCTGATTTTCAGTGGAGACCTGTGTAGAAATGCTCCAGATGCATGTCTTTGTAAAGTGGGATGAAACTGCAGCACCAGGAGGAAACCCACATGAATGCAGGGAGGATATGCAGATCTGTACTGAAGGTTCTCAAGTCGAGAATCAAACTGGAGAACCTCTTGCTGTGAAGCAACAGTGCTCCTGCTGCACCACTGCGCTGTCATCACTTAATTAACCTGATTGTACTGTATCTGTATAGCCAAGAAAGAACAACAACTACAAGAGGAGAACTCTTGCATATACTCATTGAAAGCAGAACTAAGTACTGAACTCCTTGACTGCTGTATCATGTTTTCAATGACTAAGACCTCCATGTTTATTGAACTCCTTGACTACTGTATCATGTTTTCAATGACTAAGACCTCCATGTTTATTGAACTCCTTGACTATGGTATCATGTTTGGATGACTAAGACCTCCATGTTTATTGAACTCCTTGACTACTGTATCATGTTTGGATGACTAAGACCTCCATGTTTATTGAACTCCTTGACTACTGTATCATGTTTGGATGACTAAGACCTCCATGTTTATTGAACTCCTTGACTACTGTATCATGTTTTGAATGACTAAGACCTCCATGTTAAGGTAGAGGCCCAGTGTTAGTCAGACACACAGCTGTTTAGACAGCCATTATTATTGTAGTACACCCTTTAACTTTTCTTCCCAAAAGTACTGTGAGAGGGATGACCTTAATGCCCTTAGCAGTGCCTACCTGTTTTAGCTCCTCCTGTCCATGTGCGCATTTTTCTCTGCTTCTTGCATAGATATGGAGAATTAGACCCACTTTACAGACTCCTTCCTAATGTTTGACACTATCTGAATCTGTATAATGGCCACGAATGGCCATGTTAAATTCCTGCTGAAAAGACAATATTTTGCCATAGGTTTCTTGTTCCTCTTTATAATATTTTTAATCTGCTATTCAAACAGTACCATGGTTTCCTATTGCACGAATTTTAGTTATTTACAAGTCTTTTATAAGTCTTGGACTATTTTCATATCTAGTTCTTTTTACAGTGCTGGCTAACATAATTTGTTAACTAGTTTATTTATAGAGTGTATCTTTGTAATGTTAAAATGAGGCATGGAATGAAAAGCATTTTCTATCATTCATAACAAATGACATGCTGGTTTACATGTAAAAGTAAATTTAAAATCAAGTCCAACAGCAGTGTATTAGCCTGAAGCAGTATGATCTAGTATATAACTGGCTTTCATGCTTAATTTCTATGCTTATATAGTGGTTTGCTTTTATTTTTGTTACACCTCTTGGATTTAAATTTTTTTTTGATAAGTGAAAATAACCTAATTCTTTTCTTTGTTAGACATAAAGTTTAGTACAACAGAAGCAGAAGTGTGTGTTTTTATTTCTTTGCTTTTCTATCCATGTAGAGTCATTTACATTGCCATGATATAGACATCTTGAATGTGAGATGAATAATCTATTTCTGCTTTATGTAGGAATCAATTAAAGTCCCTGCCTACTGCAAAAACATATTAATCATCTCTTGGTCGAACCTTCATACTCTCGTTATGTGAAACAATTTGACCCCCCCCACCCATGCTGCCTACACACTTTGAAGATAAGCAGTTCTCCTGTAACACGCATTCTTATTTATTAAGAGAGGTGGTGAGAAAGAGACAGAGAGAATACTTAGTTTCCTTTTCTCATAGTGCATTTTATTATTTTATAGTCCTTTAGCTCACATAGTGGGGAAAACATTTTTTTTCTAACTATACATAATGAAACAGGAAGTAAGTGAAACATATAAAACAGGGTAGAAAAGGATAACGCCCGACTTTTTTTTAATTGCACAGTCTAACAACTACATTCAGAGCTATTGTATATTCGGGACTGGTATTATTCCTTTTTTTTCTTGCATTCATTTTTTCTTTGGTTTTTTTTGTTTTTTTATTTTCTTTATCTTCTGGAAACAATCTTCCTGCTTGGTGGTTGACAATCGAAACTTTTTTTTTCATGTCAGAAACTTGTATTTGGGGGGTAAGATGTAGGAAGATGCTTAGAGTCATAGAGGTATTCTTTTCGTGTTAAATTTAAATTTATTTTGCTAGTGAGTAGGTCTCCTCAGTGATACAAACACTTTGCTGATAATTGGCTTGTGTTTTGTAATAGACTGCATAGAAGTTTATCTCTTGGTCATATGTGATATGTATATGCAATTAGAAAATGACCTTTATTTCTTTAAGTCCTTATAACTAGCAGTCTTACAGGTAATAAATAAGACACGTGATCAAGCAGTTCATGTCTGGAGTCAAAAATGTATTTTTTCATGTAAACATATCCTTTTGAACTTGTACTGCGGTGGTGGTGCTGCGATAGTGTCATCGCCTCACAGTAAGACGTTGTCCTGCTCGATTCTCAGCTAGACCGTCTTCTGTATGGAGACATGCATGAATGGGCATACCTTCGTTGAAGGTTGTGCATCAGGGCCGGCAACTCGGCACGTAAAAATCTACTGCCAATCATTAGCGGACCGGAGTTCCGCTGTGGCGACCCCTAACTGGGAAAAGCCGAAAAACACAACTAATATAGGCAGTAGCATCTTAATGCAAGGCATTATTTAAAAAGTCTCTCAAGTATAAAAATTTTAAGTCAAGAAATAAGACAGAAAATTACATAATCATGCTATCTGCAAAAAAATGACTCTTGTTACTTGTGTACTTGCAGGAGCGGCCTTAGGTCAACTGGTGCCCTAGGCAAAAGGGCTCCACAGCGCCCCCCCACCACACCACCTGGTGCCCCCATCCTGGTCTACCTACACCAAATAAATACTGGAAAAATGCCCCTAATAGAGCAGCGCCCTAGGCCGCCGCCTAGTTGGCCTATGCCTAAGGCCGGCCATGTGTACTTGCACTGCAAAATAAAATACTTTGACCATGCAAGCTATTCATATTATTTAAAAACACCTTGAAAGACCCTGGCGAGCTGAATGTTTACCACCACATACATGTGAATATCTGAATACATTTGAATGTGGAGTATGTTTCATTATTTATACTCCTTGCTTCATAGGGCAGTATAAGATGATTAAAATATCCAACTGCACTAACGTGGAAGACAGAACTACATTTTAACATAGCATATGAAGGACACAGTCCAAGAAATGGAGTAACCCCTTGGGTTAGAGAAGCTTTCCTTAATGCACCTGACTTCCATATGTGCATAGCATAAATGAAGCCCAGTTTTAAATGCAAGCTGGCAAGCATGTATAGTGATAAGAGCAGGTAACTCTAACAATGCACAATGTGGAGAACAACAATTACTACAAATAAAAAACTTTTTGTGCAAGTTTACAGTAGGTAGTGCCATGAGAACGCTGATGCCTGCTACTGTTCCAAGAAATAGGAATCTATATGTCGTAAACCCCTTTGATATATTCCTAAAGCGACAGTAGAAAGGCAGGGAGTAAATTTAAATTTCCTGAAACATGCTAGATTTAAAGATTGCTATATCAAGCTTTCTGTACATTAGAATAGTTCTGATCTTACACTCTTTGCCTAAAATTTCAAAACTTGTATTAGGTGTCCAATATCCCTCTGGCTTGAGATTATGGGAAGACTTTTTTAAAACATTTTAATATTATTGCATGAAGATGTATGCAGCATTTTGTTATTAAAATACATTTCTTCCACAAGCACTGTCATAACTTCTTCAAACTTTTGAAAATGCTTTTAAGTGACTTGCACTAATAATGTGAGCACAAAATTGGTTTAGCAGATCTGTAGGTAATACTGGGTGTAAAATGTCATCTATTGCTGCAGTAGGTTTCTGGCACAAAAGGACACATTACAGCTTAGGTAGAGATCTTACCCTTGTAGCACCATTGACATTGGACCTACATGTCAGAAGGATTTATGGATAAAAAAGAAAACTTCTAAGTTGCAGTATGGTGATTTCTCACCTGCCTGATTTACTTTTAATGCATCAGGGCTTACACCCCTTAGAGCCTGCAGACAATGGAACTGGCCACAGCCATTGTATGGGTTCTTCAGGAAGGGATAGCCTTCCATTTTCAGTCAAGTAGCAGAACCACCATAATTTGGGGTGTGCATCAATTGGGGAAATGGAACTATAGGAGCCAGATGTCAGCAGCACAGAAGATTAAATAATGTGAAACTTTGGCATTCTTGATATGTATTCATATTTACAGGAAAGTATTTTAAAATGATCACAAGAAGCAACATAAAACATTATGGTTTGATTAATATATAATACTATAAAACAGTTGTCCCGGTCCCCTTCAATAACACACATCACACCATATGACATTTGACGACCTTTATTACATTTCCATAACATAACATTGATCACCAACTTTATTAATATCAACTATTCATGATATAATTGATTCTAAATACAGCATAACATAATGTTAATCAGGGTAGAGTACCTAATCACCCTGCCCAACAAGCAGGGTCTGTACCTCTGCTCGCTTACTTTACTTATGAAGCAGCGTCCCAACTCACTTCATACACCATCCATTGAATTACCTTCCACCAAATAAGCACCATCCTTTCCTCAGCTTGCTTATCTATTCAGCAAGCTTCCTCCAACTACTCATTTCCTTTCCCCAGATCCTTGAAATGAACATACAGACATCAGAGGGGGAACAGAAGAGTGCAAGCCTATCCCAATTCTCTGCCAACCAACCTGTTCCCCCTCCCTTCTACCCATAATTGTTCAGTCCACTTCCCATAAAGGGAAGGGTCAAGCCAAACATCATTTGTTGTACCCATCATCTGTAAAGCACCTTAATATCCCGTCATAAACCCACCTTGCCATGCCATCACTGAAACACACCATAATGAAACTAAATAAAGGATTACTGTGACCCCACTGTACCACCAGAAAATCCACTCCACGGGAATACATACCTTTTTAGCCCATTACCATAGTGAATAGTCTAACTCCAAAACTTTAATGTCCTAACCGTAGGTGGCCAAAAACCAGCATCCCTTGACCTAGTTCCTGAAAACTCTCCTATACTCAACAATAAAGTAATCTACGTGCCCAACCATAAACACCCCCAATTCACTCATTACCAAACATTCTGAACCCGTTTATTTATAGCCTTTCTCCATAAAAGCTCTCTTTCCTTATGTTAACTATACCACTAGTAGGTAATTAAGGCCTGCCCTACAGCTACCTTATCCTGCAACCATGCTGCCTTAAACCTTCCACTCCCCTGTAACAATGCACCTGGTTTCTAAAACTTCCCCAACACAGTCACATACCCACCATGCTCTCTAAAACCCTATTTACCAAATTCACCCAAACCCCAAATGAAATAATCCTTGTGCTATTCTGTAAAACCTTAACCTGGTATATAACAAACACTACCTACTCATGGAACAAATTTGTCATCCCCAAAGATACCACCTGTTAGGGACAAACTCCAGCATCCTGTCAAACACCTCCTTGGCCCTTCCCTCACATGCAGTTTGATGACTGTTTGAGTGAATACAACCACCCCAAGGTTCCAAGAAAGCAAGGATTGAGCTTCCCTTGATTGTAAGAGCCATAGGGCTGAAGCCTAATAAGTTCCTGTGCTCCTATGAATGTCGTGACTCTATTCATCTTGTGGGATCCCCACACTCCCCATAAACCATTCCCAACAGTTTTCTCTTTGCCTCCTATTTACCCCTTCCTTACTTGCCCCCTATATCAATGCAATAATCGACTCCAAATAAATAAACACATAGCTCTGACATGCCTTACTAAGGTGATTACTCAGACCCTCCTTGTGCCCCATTCCAGTGGCAAGAGCATCCATCTTATCAAACATACCTTTCAAATCCCCTTTTCAAGCCACCACATGATGCCTTTTGCACTCCAGCAATTTCCGTCAGTAACTGTTGCCCACTTGTGCTCCCATGTGTAACCTCCTCACTCGCCACTGCTTCCATCCTCTGCAAATTCACTGTGCATCTCGACAACTGGTACTCGGCACACCACCATCTACAAAGAAAGGAAAACAAAATTAAATCCTCTATATGTGAAGAGAAGGCTCCACCTTATACTCACCTACCTATTCCAGCTTAAAATACTCATGCTACACCAATACCATTCACCAAGATATACCCAATGCACCAGGTGCATGTGCAGCCTTCAGCCGATATCCACAGGCCTCCAATAATTTGAACCCCATCAAGAAATCTGGACAAAACCATACAATAAAAGGAGAGTAAATGCTCAGAAATAGGGACCTTTTACATGTGACATGACCGAATTGTGTCTTACTGTTAGCTAAAAAGAAAACCACCAAAGACTGACTTACAGGATTCTCAAACAGTCCTCTGAAATGTCACCTTCCATAATATAGCTCCCTCCTTTAGTAAACCAGCTGAACTAATCCCTTTCTCTATTCACATGGTTAAACATAAAACTACATTATTTAGCAATAAATGTATGTGATAAGAACAGCGCAAGTCAACACCCACATCTCCTTTCAATCCCATGAAACTGCTGCTGTACAAAGTGGACGTCACTCCCAGAATCACTCAACCTGCACACCTCATTTAACACCCAGACCACAAACTCGGCTTCTACCCGGGGTTAAAATTTTACATCAAGCTGTAATAGCTGGCATTTCCCAGCAGCAGTATGTAATGAACAGCCAATAAGATACCAACTACAACTATTTCAGACACGGACAGCCTTCACAGTGTCACTAGATTAGCCAGTCTAAACTATAACCACTTTCCTGATAATAGACATGAGCCAGTTATGTTAGCACCTATGGAACCTGTAACAGAAAATAAACATGCTTGTAAATCACCTTGTATGCCATATAACGGAACCTAGGGCTTTGCCACCCAAACAGCAAGGTTTCTAAGTAATAATCTTCAGTCAATGTAAGGTTCTTTCCTGGTCTTCCATAGGGAATGTCTACATTGTGACCCAGTATATCCACAGTAACGTCCCTTTTTTTTTAAACAAAGACTCTCTGTACCACACACAGCAATTACCTAAGGCCCCCATAAGTTTGCATATGTCAATTAATTCCAGGCTCACGGACTTGTGCCCCTCCATAAGCATTTGTCCCCAGCACTGCACCAAATAATTAAACTCAGCAAGGCTTATTATTACTTTTCAATTTAGCTATTATAACTGCTGTCTATTAAATTGCAGTTTTGAGAAGTATCTTGTGCATGTATCTGGACAATAAAGGCATCTCTGCAGTTGCCAGATATGATTTTAGAACAGACGACATCTGCTTACAAAAAAAAAAAAATAGGAAACTTTGTCAGAGTTGCTGTCTTCTACTTATTCTGCAATAAATCATTTACTAATAGCCTAAATCATATTAATATAAATATATTCAGATTTGTTAGTTAGCTCATCGATGTTCTAAACAATTCAAGTCTACAAGTGAAAAGAGCTATTTACTTGCATTAGTGTACATGACTCTAGGGTAAACTATGCTTTACCGACTTTATACACAACATTCTCCCATTTGTTTCGGAGATTCTGAGTAATTTTTTTTTTTATTTTTTATTCTGTACCGCACTCAGTTCGATGTTTAACAGCCAACATGGGACACAAGGACACCATCCTCAATTGACACTGCCATCACGTATGCATAGAAACAAGCACACCACCTTGCTTAGAGCCTGCGAAACCCACAGGGCTTCCCTGTGGAAAATACAACAACTGCGTATAACAGACTGACCCTGCGAATCCTGATCAAAGACACAACCACCCCCCCAACACCAACAGGACAAGAACCACGTTGACAAACAAACCACAACACCAGCAATGGGATCACACTGCCAAGCCAATGCCATTACTTTTTTTTTTTTTTTTTTTTTTTTTTGTGCCTCAAGCCCCCACAGCCTACCTGTTGAGCTTCAGAATTCACACACCACGTCAACAAACAATCTGCACTGCCAAGCCCTGCAGCAACGCAGACTAAAGCAACTCTGCTGCCCTGAAAATCTTTACCCACCCACTCGGCTGCTAGAAAGAATAAGTGAACGAGGGTAAGGATGAATAAACCAATTGCAACAAAACTACGGCCACTCCAATTTCTTAATTCGTACATGCCATGTACAACTCTACCATTTCAGCTAGGCACTGACCTTCTTGATTACAAGCACCGGAAAATGAAAACACAAGCATCACCTGACCTGCCTGGTCGTCCTTCACCTCCCTCAAACATGCAGTCTCTGTTACCTTATTCATCTTTTTGCCAGCCAGATCAGCAACCCTCACTAATGGGCAGTCACTCATAGGTTCATAGGTAGGTACTAGGCTTTCGGCCCTGGGGCCTATACAAGCCAAGCCAAAAAGGTACCCTAGCTTTTGCCACCCAAGAAAATTATTTTCCTGTGCCACTTTCGAGCAGAGCCACAGAAGTCCAATCATCAAGATTTTTCTTGAAGAGTGCTAATGAGGAGCTTTGTTTGATATAGATAAGGTAGTTTATTCCAGAATATGGGAAGTCTCTGAGACAGGAATCCATCCCTCTGGCATGTTCTGTTTATTGTGGTGACAAGGTTTAGGTTCCTAGAGCATGTATCTTGGAGGGATTGGGATTTCTTTAAGTGGAGCATGTCCAACAGCTCTGGGTTTGACATAGCTTTGTATGTTAGGCAGAGTTCACCTCTGAGTAGGCGATATGCGACGAAGTAAAGCTGGAGTTTTTTGAGACGGCCTGCGTAGAGCATCTGTTTGAGGCCAGTAATCCTCTTTGTGAGGTATTTCTGTGGCCTTTCCAGTTGTTGTAGATGTCTTGTGAGGTACATACCAAAAGGGGCATTGTACTCTATAATGGATCTAATGAGTGATGAGTAGAGGGGAACAATGACCTCTTTTTTTCTGGATGAGAAACCTTTTGTGATGAGGTGTGCCATGTAAAAGGATTTCCTGACTACTGTGGCGATGTGATTATCTAAGGAGTGACTACTGTCCACCTGTGTCCCAAGGTCTCTTATCACACTTTCGGTGTTAAGTATACTACCATCTATGTTGTAGTTCATGGGTACAGAGTTTTTAACAAAGGGGATGGCCACACACTTTTTGGCATTGAGCTTGAGGCCATGGATTTGACACCAAGCATCGGTCTCAGTGAGGCCCTTTTGTAGGATGTCCACATCATTAGGAGTTTCTATTATGGCTCCTAGTTTGCAGTCATCTGCGAACTTCATTAGCCAAAGACCTTCTGTGTTAGCCTGTACTTCAGAAAAGTAGATACCAAACAGGAGAGGACCTAGGACTGAACCCTGTGGTTCTCCACTTGTCACTGGTCTGAAGTCGGATTTGGAGTCTGCTACTTTCACAGTGTGGGTTCTGTCAGTGAGCCTGTTGGCAACCCATCTTGTGACATAGGGATTTATACCTAGTTTAGTGAGTTTATCTATAATTCCAGAGTGGGGGATGGTGTCAAAAGCCTTGGCAAGAGTTAGATAGGCTGTGTGAACCACCTTACCCACGTCTGCGGCTTTGGTGACTGCTTCAAAGAAGTCTATCAGGTTTACGAGACATGATCTGCCTTTTACAAACCCGAACTGGATGGGGTCCAGAGTTTGGAGATTACCAATGTCTTTGTTTGTAAGTTCCATAATGATACATTCCATGGCTTTGCAGACCAGGCTCATCAGGCTAATGTGGTGGTAGTTCCCACGGTTCATGGTGGCTCCCCCCTTGTGCAGTGGGATAACTGTTGCTGTGCACCATTCAGCAGGCACAAAGCTTGAGGTGAGGCTATGATTGAACATGGAACTTAGGTGGGTTGCCATTTCATTCTGTAATTCATGTAGAACGCAGCCTGGGATGATGATTACAGGAACTTTGCATTCTTCCAGTATAGAGATGGGCTCTTTAGGGAGTGAAAGGGGGGTAAAATTAGCACTGAACCTATCTGCCAGGATGGTGGCAATATCAATTGGGTCTGTATATTTAGTGCCATTGTGCTGTAACTCAGAGGAGATCTGAGTGTTGTCATTGAGATTCTTGACATAGCTATAGAATGCTTTGTGGTTGTCTTTAGAATCCGTGGCAATTTTGTTTTTGTAACTAGCTTTGGAGGATTTTATCAGAGATCACAGCTTCTTACTGAGGCTGACCAGGTAGCTCCTCCACTCATGGGATTTTACTCTCTTCTGCAACAGTTTCTTCCTTCTGTTGTACAGTTTGTTTATGGCAGAGGGCCACCAGATTGGCTTCCTTTTTTTTGGAGGATAACGTCTTGGTTCTGTTTGGGATAGCACCCCCGTCAAATTACTTCATTTTTGCCAATCAGATTGGCAACTCTCACTAATGAGCAGTCATTGCAGTCAAATTACCTCATTTTCACCAGCCAGATCAGCAACCCTCACTTATGGGCAGTCACTCCAGTCAAATTACCTCACTCAACAGAACTCGAGCATTGGCACCGATATGATTTTTAAATCAAAGTGTAATCCCTCATACCTACCATCCTGATCTGAGTGCAATTACTAAAATTACAAGTGGCTCTCCCAACGAATACTCCCCCATACTATAACCCCTAGTCTCAATAATAACACCTGCGACCCAACAGCCTAAATATATGAAAATATACTATAGATAGACAGCTACTACTTATTTATACCGTGCAACATATACAAACCACTGGACACCAGCCTAGATCCTACCGGTCCACTTGCCCTTCCTAAAAGGTCGTCTCGGACGTACACTTGCCTTAGCAAGTTCATGCCAAAATGTGATTGCTTAACCCAACTACACTAGGCTAAACCTTTTAAGCCCCTCCCCATCATTATCTCATTTCTTCCCAACCATCCCTGCCTTCACTTAACCCTTTCACCTCCCCAACCCACTTAACTCCCGTTATTATTAACTTAACCCCCCCCCATGAAGATGTCCCAGGACAACTTAGTTTGTTGCCAAACTTCATTTGACACTCATTTTACTCAAGTTGTGCTAAAGCATCCATGCTGTCTAGGTTATGAACATATAGAAGCAGCTTACAGCAGATGTAGACAATTATAGACCCATAAACCTGACCAGCCTCTTTTGCAGAGCCATTGAAAGACTTATCAAAACAGAAAATCAGTTAGCATAATGGTTAAAATCTTTGATTCCCATGCACAAGGTACAAGGTTTGACCCTGACCTCTGGCTGATACATGTTTGTAATTTGCATGTTTTCTGTGTGTCTCTGTCAGGCTCTTCTCACTTCCAAAAAAAACATGGTGAGTGTTTCCAGCTAAATACTCAATGATTGGAGTTGTGAGCAAGAGTACAGTTACTGCATGGGAAAAGTGGTATAGACCAACCACTGTGGGCACTTATTGTGGTGTACAGTATCCTCAAAATAGGAGAAGACAGATCAGAGATTGCATGCTGTGGCAGGGATAGCCACTCAGTTGTGTAAAATATGGCTGTAAGTGATTCAGTTGTGTTAAATAAGGTCACCGAATGAGCATGGATATTTCTCTGTGATAAGTGGATTGAGGACTTGGCGTACTCTGACGTATGCCAGGGACCCATGCTAATGGTGGGTTGAGTGTATATGCCTCTGTTGGTCAGTGTATGCCCACCATAAAAAGCCCAGCAGCCCTGGGTCAATAAGCTACTAGCCAGTGTCCATTAGCTCTGTTGAATGAAAGCTGGATATAAAGCCAGTCAACCTACCAAACATGAATTAAGAATTGTTACACTTAGTATAGGTTCACTGATAGGATGGAGCTTGAAAGTGGATGACATAATCATGGAGAGGATTCTGAACATCCTGTCTATCCAAGAGAGAAGATGGAAGGGCAGTGCACCAAAGCCACTCAGCTTGGGATCCAGAGTCTACTACTGAAGATGAAGGCAGGCTAGAAATGGTGTGGGAACTATGGTGAGGGAGATACTTCAGAAGGTAGTGAGGGATGCCATCAGAATTAGTGACAGACTCATGGCAATTAGACTGCAGTCTAATGATAGGGCAGTATTCATGATCTCAGCCTGAGCCCCACAACAGGGTTGTGATAGTGAAGAGAAGATTGCATTAAGACAATTGCAGGACCTACTGGATAAAGCAGGACAACATGGATTGCTGTTGATAATTGGTGACTTGAATACATATAGCAGGTCAGACTGAACAGGATATGAGGACTCTCTGGGTCCACATGCTTAAGGAGGAGAGGCCATTCTAGACTTCTGTCTGGCAAATGGCTTTATGGTAGCCAATACATGGTTTAGAAAGAGAGAGTGTCACAAGATCACATACAAGAGTGATAAAAATTTTACTCTGGTAGACTTCCAGCTAGTCAGGAAAAGACATTGAGGTAGAATCAGTGATTGCAAAGTCATCCATTGTGAAACAGTAGGCCCACAGCATAAACACAGTTTGCCATAATCAGGTGCAAGCAGTGGTCAGAGAAGGCTCTGATGTCAACAGGGACTAGGCTGAAGAACTGGAACTTGACTAGAGATAAAGCACAACAGTTCAAAGAATTACTCAGGGAACTATCACCTCAAGAAGCAGAGATAGATGGAGTTGAAGAATGGCAGTACCTCAACACAGCATGTGTAGGGGCTACAGAACAGATGTGCAGCTGAGCCAAGTATGGAAATAAGCTACATAAGGAAAGCTGGTGGTGGAATGCAGAAATCCAGGATGTCATCAAAAGAAAGAAGGGGTGCAGAAAAAAGTGGGAGATGGAATAGACCGGGTTAAGAAGGAATAATGATTGTTTAACAAAGAGGCTAAGAAAGGAGTTGCAATAGAAAGGAACAGGGCAACAGAAGCACTCCACCAGCTTTTGTGAAGTGACTTAGTAGGTCGCATAAGAAAAGTATATCAGGTTGCAAGGTAAAGACAGAAACATAAAGAAGATAGACATTTTTCATAAGGGATGCCAGCAACAACCTACTCACCATTCCACGGGATATCAAAGGCAGATGGAAAAAATACTTTCAGCATGTTCTGAATGAAGAAAATCCTCCAGAAGCTGTACTGCCCTAGGCACAGTCTACTGTGAGAGAAGAAGAGCCCACTATAGAAGAAGTAAGAACAGCACAAAGGAAAATGAGGTCAGGGAAAGCAGCAGGCTCAGATGAGGCCACAGCAGATATGATAGGTTGAGGTAGGGGACAACTGGCTCCTGAGGGTACTGATAGTAGTGTAGAGAAAGGTGTACCCCACATGACAGGAGAATAAGCATACTCATGCCAGTGTACAAGAACAAAGGGGACAGCCACAACTGTGGGCAGTACAGAGGTACCAGACTCCTGTCATATTGCAGAAAAGTTCTGGAGAGGATGACTGATAAAAATATACATAGCGTAGCTGAATGTAAGATGGGAGATGAGCAGTTCAGATTCAGATCAGGATGCAGCAAAATGGATCCAATATTTGCAGTGAGTCAGATAGCGGAGAAGAAGCTAGAGATGAGGAAAAAGTCCGGTTGGCCATTGTTAGACTTGGAGAAA